>NW_006399758.1:31655515-31673070 GCF_000299155.1 Elephantulus edwardii | reverse complement strand
TATAGTGTCTAGAATTCAGCACTTTGGAAAATGAAATGGACACAGAATAATTTACGTAGGAGTGCTTCTTGAAAAGTTAAAAAAGTACTTTCTTTTTGCTATGGTGACTTAATGGTAAGAAGCTACAATGTAATCCCAAAGGCACATGGTTCAAATCCACCAGTTGTTCTGCAGGAAAAGGATAACCAATCTTTTCCTGTGTATTTAACTGCCTCTAAAAGCCCCCTGGAGGGTCACTTGTGGGTTGGATTTGACTCAGTGGTAAACTAAAACTCATTTCTATTTAGTCAGAAACAACTCATAACTACCGCTCCTTTGGGTTTCCCAGGCTGTAAATCATATGAGAAAAGATTGTCTGCCTTTCCTCTGAGGAACAATAGTGAATCCCACTCACCGGGTAGGTCATGTGTTAGCAGTGTAACTCTCTATGAACTATAAAGTATTCTAGAACTTTAATATTGCATTATAATTGTTTTTTATGAACTGCAATGCTTTGTAAAACCACTAACATATCCTGTATATATCCACAAATTGGTTATCCTAAATATTTCATAAGGAAATTGTCCCACCGATGACTATCAGTTGATATGTTAGACTCAAGGTTATTACCATGACTCTCTGAAGTACTGAAAGAAACTACCTGATCGAGTTTGACATCTAGAATTGAAGATTATTGTTTTATATCATCTTGTCATTCCAAATAATTATAATCTATGTGTGTGAGGCTGTATACTCTCAACTTATCCCTGTCAATAGAATTAATTTTTTGACAGAACTAATTATTTTGAAATTCAAAATCAGCTCAGCAGGGATTTAAATTGCACTTTTACATGCAAACCTAGCTCCCAGGCCACACAGCCAGAACACGCAGCATCACATTTAATTTCCATTAGTGAGGCCAGTCATTATTCTAATATGATTACACGGTCTTGTAAAATGCCCTTTTTTATGAAAAGCAATTAATTTTCATTTACTAACATTTTGGATGCCAAGTACTTAGAAACAATTTCTCACAATGCATTTTTGCCTACAAATATCCACATTTAACCCTTAAATTCATGACCAGATAAAGAAAATAGAAAAATAAAACTTGTATTTTAAATGCCATCATTAATTATGGATTAATTTTGAATACTTCTATTTATACCTAAACACAGATAGCATCCAGAATATTTCTAGTTTAAGATTTAACAGGATAGATTTAAAATAGCAGTATTTAAAAATAGTGTCTTTAAAATTATATACATAGGAATATACTAAGCATGTGTAAATGGGGTTTTTTTTTTCATCAGATTTGATTACATACTGATTGTAGAGGTTAGAAGTTATTCAGCCTTGATTATCAGTAATGTTTACAAGATGTCATGAAGTAAAAGGGCATAAAAAAGGTTAAAAAATAAATACTGCAGCTCTGAAAAACACTGAAAAGCAGTTATTCGCAACATTTGGAAAATTAGGTTCTATAAAAAGTTGTTTTAGATCTTGCTTATAAGTATCTATAATAGATACTTTAGATATTGCTTATAAATATCTTGCAAATTGTATAATATAAATATCTTATATATTGCTTATAAAGATCTTTATCTTTTTATGCCTTTATTGAGTGTTTCAAATTTTTAAAATTATTATTAATGTTTTTATTATCAAGTAGCAATTTTTTTTGTTTGAAAATTCTCTTTGCAATGTATTTTTTGTATTTTAGGGTTTTTTTGTTGTTGTTGTGTTTTTGTTTTGTTTTTCTTGCACCTTGAAGTTTGGGCACATTTAGCTTGTGGTGCCTATGATAGTCTACTTAATTTAATGAGGGTTTTATTATTATTTATTATTATTATTAATTTTAATGAAAATTTACAGAGACTTTGGATTTCCATTCATTCATTGTTGCACTTTTCTCCCTGCCCACTCCTCCCTTCTTGTACACTCTTCTCTTTGAAAAGTAAAAGAAAAATTCTTCCATTGTTTTACAATTTCTCCCCCCAGGTCCACTCTACTATGCAGCCTTTGTTCTGGTCTCCTGTCACGACAAAAATACCTAATCACATACCTATTTTAAACAGTTTTCTCCCTCATCTCTTTCAATGCAGTATACATTACTGAACCCATCTTCCTCAGTTTTCCCCCAACCCCGATGTCAGTACTGTTTTGTAACAGAGGCACTATGCAGTATTTACCCTTTTGTTACTGAGATATTTAACTCACATAATGTCCTCCAGGGTTACCCATTTTGAATATTTCATGAATTCCTTGTTTTTCAATGCGGCATAGTAGTCCATTGTGTGAATATACCACAGCTTCTCTATCCATTTGTTTGTTGATGGACACTTAGGTTGTTTCCAACTCTGCTATTGTAGCAAAGCTACAATGAACATGGGTGTGCATATGTCTGCTTGTGTGACAGTTATGGTTTCTTTAGGGTAAATTCCCAGTAGTGGAATTGCTGGGTCAAACAGTATCTCTATTTGCAACTTTTTGAGAAAGTGCCATACAGCCTTCCATAGTGGTTGCACAATTTTACACTCCCACCAACAGTGCATAAGGGTTCCAGTTTCTCCACAACCTCACTCACCAGCATTTGATGTTTGCTGTTCTGTTAAATTTTACTATTATTATTTGGGTGAGATGATATCGCATTATTATTAATTTTAATGAAAGTCTACAGAGACTTTGGATTTCCATTTATTCATTGTTGCACTTTTCTCTCTGCCCAACCTCCCCTCCACCAGTTCACTCTTCTCTTTGAAAAAAAAAATCTTTCACTGTTATCCAATCCCTACCCCGCAAGTCCACTCCACTATGCAGCCTTTTTCATCCCAAATCGATAAAATGTTGTTTTAGATATTGCTTATGAATAGGATGAACTGATCCTATCTCATGTCATGTCGGATATTGATGAAAAGATTCTTTTAAAATCATATTATACACTAACTTTAAATTCAAGAGGATAGATTATTTCTAAAGAAATGCTACTGTGTTTAGTGATACCTAAATATGTACCAGTGTAATGTTGGAAATAAAGTTCCTAGAACTCTACTGAAAGGAATTTTATGACATTTGGACTGTTTTTGTCTCATCTAGTCATTCTGTTCCCTCATTACACTAGGGTCCACAGATCTTTTCTTTGTGTTCAATGTTTAAAATATGCCACTTCCTTAACCAGTTAAAAAGGCAGTATTACAGATAAATAAGATTAAAACCAACTGATATATTTATAAAAATTAGTTAATAATAAGTGATTGTCAGTAATTTTATTCTTTTAAGATGTGCCAACAAACCTCACTCTGCACTAATCTAGATTTTACTAATTCCACAAATCAGTATTCTACTGGAAACATGACAAATACATATTTTTGATAGTGTTTAAAAATACAGAAAACCTTTTGACTCCTTCAAAATAATTTAAAATATATAAGAAGACCTTCTTCTTATATTTTGCTTTTTTTACTTACAAAAGTATTCTCATATTTGCTATGAGTCAACCACAAGTCATAGCAAATCTATCAACAACTAACCCAAATCGTTCCATACTATATGCCATCTTCATAATCTCTGATGTACCTGAAAGAATTCTTCTTCTTCTCTGACCCTCTAAATTTCCCAACATAATGTCATTTTCCAAGCACTGTCCCTGAATGAAAACATGGCCAAAATAAGTGGAATTAAGTTTCATTCTCCTTTTCTTTAAGAAGCATCTCCTCCAAGACAAATTTGTCTTTTACAGGGTAAACCATGGATATTCAGAACTCTTCTCCCACATGTGGGAAAAAAATGGGCAATCTCCTCTCACATGACTTGCAGTCTCTGGAAGCACACTGGAGGGTCAGTTATTAATCTGTTATAACTCGAGGGCACATAAAAACAAGAGCAATCTCTAAAATTACAATTCAAAGGCATTAATTTCCTTCTTTCATATTTATTCATTTTCCAACTTTCAGATATATAGGGAGTAATTGGAAAAAAATTCCCATAGCAGATATTTAATGAAATCTTTCAAAGAGTCATACATAATACAGGAGCACAGAAATTATCAACATAAAATCTTTTTATTTCTGTGTAAAATGAATTCCACTGATTATAATCAAGGGAAAATAGTTATAGATAAAATGGCATCAGCTGGATAATTTTGGACTTGCCATTTTGTAATTATATATTTTTTCTACTTTCTCAGGAAATCTAGTAATCTAATTTGCTTATTATTATGTCTATGGTTTTTATTCACATTTTTCATAATACATAATATTTTTTGGAAAACATGTCATTATTGTTCTATTTCTTGAAATATAGTGAAAAAAATTTGTGTCATCTATATGAATGTCATTTGGATGTGAATAACAAAAAAAAAAGATTCAACACTTTAAATATATAGTCAACTCCAGAATTTCTATTTCTTTCCCAGTAGCAATTACAATTACTACCAATGTGCACTTTCAACAGTAGAAGTATCATGCTTTTAGATTATGAGTGTTCTATTTAAAGTTCCTCATTATAAGTTGTGAGAAATGTCCAGTAGTAACTGCAATGGGACTTTTTAATGCAAATTACTAATTAGTAGAATTATGAAAAAATGGTTATTAATTAATTCAATCATGAAAAATGACACTGAAAATGAAAAGGACGTTGTTTTGAAGAGCTAATAATATAATGGAAATAACATGCTATGGTGATGGAACTTACTCTCCAACTTGCAAAATCAGTTAACTTGTTCATTTAGACTACTCTATTTTTTAAAAAAGAAGTATCTAATTTATATATCTGAATATATTACATTATTGTCTACCAGACATTCAGTAATCATGCACTTCAATGCCATTTTGCTGGTGGTCTAGTGGTAAGAAACTGTACTGCAATTCCAGAAGCTTTGGTGTGTGAATCCACCAGCTGCTCTGTGGGAGAAGGATGGAAAATCTCTTACCATGTGATTTAATTCCTCTGAAAATTCACTGGAGAGTCAGCTGTGAATTGGTTCTGACTCAATGGCAAATAGCAAAAACAATCTAGTGGTAAGAAGTTGAGCTGTTAACCCCAAGGAACATGGTTTGGATGCACCAGCTGCTCAGCACAAGGAAAACAGGCAATTTTTCTCCACTGAGATTTAAAGCCTCTGAAAATCCACTGGATGGTCAGCTATGAGTCAGTTCTGACTTGATGGTACACAAAAATAACAAACAAAGCAAAGATAGAGCGAGCAGGAACAAGATAATTTATTTCCTAAACCAAAATTTCAAAATTATTCCTTTTTTTCTGGTACTTTTTTTTATATAGATAAAATGGCATAGGGTTAAGAATATAAACGGTATTATTTCTTCTTAATCAATCTTGGGAATTTGGTATATTATCAAAGAACTGAAAATTACCTTTCTCACCCAATTTTATTTTTTCATTCTGTTGTTTCTATGTTGTCAACAAGTCAATTCTAGCTCATAGTGACTTCACAAATACACATTGAAAGTAGTTAACTTGATGAATAGATTTCAGGTCATCAAGTAAGTCAGTCACAATTGTGAAGAGTGTAGTCTGGTCTAGTTGTAAAGAGTGTTCTACCAAGCCAAAAGCACGTATCTCAAATCCACCAGCTGTTTTGTGAGAGAAAGATGAACAATCTCTTTTCAGGCTATTCACAGCCTCTGAAAACTCTCCGAAGAATTAGCTGTCAGTTTCTTCCAACTCAAAAGCATCTGACATCCTTTATAGCGCAGTCAAAAACATGAAACCACACTCTGCTCCCTGTTTTTCAGTCTGCATAGATAAATTGACTCAAGCTTACAAGAGGCCTTGTTTGTTCCATCTCTCTTTTCTCTCTCTCTTCTTGCCTCCAGACGTTCATGAGCAGTGTTCAAAGGGACTTCTGGAGGCATAGTCCATGGGGAGCTGTACTGGTAACTGGAAAGACAGAGCCTCTCTGCAAGTTAGTCCATCAGTGTCTCCATTGGACTAAGACAGGCAAACCCTTATGTTCCGTTTATAGAATAAAAAGCCTAATAGGTTGGCTATGAGTAGATTCTGCCTTCACAGAAATGAGAGGTGTTTTCTGAGAGATCATGGAAACATGTTTCTCTACTATGCTGTAATACCTATCAAGTCTGTTGCTACTAATAGAAGGTAGTATACAAGATTGTATGTAAGATTCAATGTGTTATAAGAGATTCTATGCCTTTAAGACTATCTAACATGCACAGGCTCAGTTTAGTTGTGTTAGTTTCCATCTGATTGCAAGGGGTTATAATATTTTTGGGAAATCCAAGTAGGACTGTGGTGACTTAGAGGTAAAAACGTATGCTTTCAGCCCAAAGACTGCAGAAACCTTTATATTTCTGTCTTCCACACACCCCAAATTAACATTTTCTTACTCACCAGTTACATGTTTTTGTCTTCCTCTCGATTTATTCCAGGTTTTAGCACCAAAAATGCTATTATGAAGTTAATGCTCTGGATTGCTCTCCTAAGTAGGTTAACAAATTAAGTCAAGCAGGAGATCCCAGAGAAGGGGACAGTACCTAAGCTACCAAGGTAGAAAAGTGTGAAGCAACTTTAGTAGCCCTGATTAGAGCCTTCTATATGTATGTGAGTCTGAGTTTTCTATAGTTTAGTCTCCTCGTGTCAGATTGAAGTCTCATTTTAGCACAAACTAGTTTACAAACTTCAGAATAACAAAAAGAGACATAATCAGAAGTTTTGAAACTTAGTGCCACAAAGGATACTTTTAACTTGACCCTGGAAGACTACAGTGAAGTGCTGTAAATTCCATTAAAAGAAGACTTTATGAGAGACAAGATATTTCCGCTTTCATTGTTGTTAGTTGCTTCTATAATTACACCAAGTCATATTTCAAAAGATGAAGATAGTAGAATATTTACGTTTTTTAACACTTATTTTTAGACCATATATTTTTGATACCATCACTAAGAGAATTCTTTCTGAGAATTATAGTTAATATCTCAATATAATTAAGTATATATTTAGCAGCTTCACATTACTGGGTAAAGAATTGTGCTAATAAAACTAAAGATATGACTTGTTGAATACTGGGTGTTGCTGAATGGCAGTATCCTGTTACTGCTGTAAAACTTTCATTTAAAGGAATCTATAGAACTTCACTGTAGTTTTCAAGCCTCAAACTGAAAAATCTTTGCTGTGCGCTAACTGGTTTGCCAATTTTGAACCATGTGTCTTTGGTTAGTATTCTTTATCTGGCCATTCCTTTAGTTAACATCTTTCTCATTTACCTATAGAAGAAACTTGAATGCACATGACATTATGTAAAACTACAGAAATGAAATAGCTACTGGTAATGAAGAAAGAGGATTAAGCTGCATTGAAGAAATTGCCACAAAATAAGGCCCCAGTGATAGAACGAAGATCAATTGACATGTTTCAATTAACAAATACAGTCCTGAATGTGCTTATGTGTTTCTGCCAGGAAATTTGGAAGACAGCTACTCTGTGCCCTAACTGGACCAAAAAAAAGTGATTCAACAAAATGTGGAAACTATCAAATAATATTAATATCACATTAACATTAATTAATATTTATTAATATCAGCAAGCCAAATCTTGCTGAAGGTCATTAAAAAAAACAACAACAAAATAACAAAACCCCAAAACGGCTAGAACAGTATATTGGCAGAGAATTGTCAGAAGTTCAAACTGGATTTAGAAGAGGCTACAGCAGCAGGAATATTATTGCTGATGTCATATGGATCCAAGAAGAAAGCATAGAATACAAGAAGATAAGCTATTGTGTTATATTGCCTCTGAAAACATATTTGATTATGTGGATCATAACAAAGTATGGTTAACAATGGAAGAAAGGGAATCCCAGAACATCTATTCATATTTATATGAAACCTATATCAAAATTACAAAGCTGTTTTCTGAACAGAGAAAGAGAACACACTATGATTTAACATAAAGAAAGGTATGCATCAAGGCTCTATCCTTTCCATATATCTATTCATTCAGTATGCTGAGTAAATAATTCACTAAACAGGACTCAATGAAAAAAAATGTGGCATCAGAATAGGAGGAAGACTCAACAATTTGTATAATGCAGATGACATGATCCTGCTTATTAAAAGTGAGAAGGACTTGAAACACTTGTTGCAGAAGATTCAAAAAATACATCCTTCAACATGGATTACTTCTCAACATCGAGTATAAAATGTCTCATTACTGATACAAGAGGCAACATCTTGATAGATGGATAAAAGACTGAAATTGTCAATGATTTCTTTTTGCTTGGATCTACAATCAACGCCATTGGCTCCAGCAATTAAGAAATCAAACGATGTACTGCACGGGGCAAGGCTGCTATAAAGGAATGCTCTAAATTATTGAGAAGTAAAGACATCAGGTATAAGAGAAAGTTATGCCTAAGTCAAGGCATGGTTTTTATTTTTTTTCAATCATTATTATATGTCTGAGGACAAGAAAATGAATAAAGGTGACAGAAGAAGAATCAATGGCTTTTGAGTTGTGGAGTTAGAGAATGGATGGACATTTCCATGCACTTTCAGAACAGCAAACAGATATATCTTGCAAAGATCCAGCCAGATTAACCCTTAGAGGTAAGGATGAGGAAGCTTCATCTCATATACTTCAGGCATGTTGTTAAATGTTATTCCTATTCAATCATGTCATACTTGAAAAGAAGAACTGTTAGCAAAAGAGAAGAAGACTTTCAGTGAGCCAGATTGACATGACTGCAGCAATGAGGCCAACTATTGTTGTAGATGATGAGGATAGCACAGGATAGGACAGGCTTCAGATTTGTTCTTCATAGTAGTTGGAGGGTCACCTATGAGTCGAACAATATAGTCATTTTGAATTCATAGCGGTCCTTTATTGAGTTTCCAAGGTAGTAGTAAATCAGAACAAAAAAGGACTTCCTATCTCTCTCTTGAGGAAAGCTAGCAGATTCCAACCTCCAGAGACCCTTGGTTTTTGGATTAAGAGATCGATTCACTAAGGATTTTGCCAAAAGAGCACACAGACAGTAAATCAATGAACATATGGGCTAATTTTCTGAAAGGCATAGCTGTAACCATCACAAAATCAGACAGTGCTGTCTCTCTTCAAAGGACATATCTTCAGTATAGGAAATCTTTAGTTTTAGTTCCTAGAATTAGTACCTTTCTATAAGATATGACATGGTTTTGGATCCCCTGTTACTTTTTTTTAATGGTGATCAAATATGTGATTTTCTTGTTTTAAATTGGTATGTGTATAATTACCAATATAATTTGTGTGTTCATTCATGTACAGAGTGTGGGGTTTTTTGCTTTTTGTTTGTTTGTTTGTTTGTTTGTTTGGTTTTTTTTTTCTGTGTGTGTGTGTGTGTGTGTGTGTGTGTGTGTTACACTTTTCTTCACTGACAGTTTCATACAATCATTCCCATACATTGTGTTTTATAAAATTAATCACCACTGGACTATGCCCAATATTACCCTGTATTTTCAGATCCCCATCAGATCTTTCCCATTTTCTTTACCCCCTCCCTTAGCCCACCTACCAAATTGTGTAATCCTGTGATTTTTTCCCCCACTATCCATCCTTGGCCCTCTATTCCCACCCCTCGCTGCATGGGCACATTTACTAGTTATCTTTTATTTTTACAACAATGATCTTATGCAGTATTTATGAGACTGAGTTCACTCAGCATAATGTTCTCCATTCTCTCACAAGTTAGACAGTATTTTTTTAAATCATTGTTCCTGAGTGTTGCATAGTATTCCAGTGTGTGAATGTACCACACTTTCTCAATCCATTTGGTTGTAGTTGGACATTTGGATTGTTTTCATGTTCTTACAATGGTGATCTACACTGCTATGAACATTGGTATACAAATCTGTTTTTTTTTTCTTATCAGTTCTAATTTCCTTGGGGTATATTCCTACTTGTGGAACAGTTGGGTCATATGGAGTTTCTATGTTCAAATTTTTGAGGAAACATCAAACTGCCTCCCAGAGTAGTTGTGCTACTTTACAATCCCACCAACAGTGTATGAGAGTGTAAATCTCTCCACATCCTCTCCAACATTTGCTGCTTGCTGTCCTATCCCTGCTACCTTTGAAGAAATTCTAGAATTTACTTCCACTCATAGTGGAAAAGAATAAAAGTTACAAACAGAAGAGATAATACAAACTCTGCTTAGTTTTGAAGATGTAAAAAGATCAGTCCACAGATTCTGAACTAGAAATAGATGGAAATGAAACATCAGTGAAGGAAATACTCATTAAAATTATTTCCAAGTAGCAGACCCTTGTTAAAAAAAAGAAAAATAAGATGCCTGTTCCTAAATGCTACTGTAAGTCAAGTGACTATGGAACACTATGAAACATGTATATTTTTATTTTAAAGTAGGTGTTTGTAAAATATTCCTTTTCAGTATTTATTTTCAGAAGACCTTTAAAGTGAAATCTATCATATCAAGGCTACTGATGTTCCTGTTTTTTGGTTAAACTGGTTACTCCAAGGAAGATGCTAAGGTGATTGTCTCAGTTATTATTGTGTACATAAAAAAATGGATGTATGTTATACCCACCCTACACAGGTGCTGTTGTGTAAAAAGCAAGCAAACAGAGCTCCTAGTCCAGGACATCAAAATCTATGTAAGAGCAAAAATATTCACCAAAAAATAAAACCATAACCCAAAGAACTATATTTTATCTAATTACCTTACTAAAGATGTATTCTTTCATTTATACACAAAACAGATACTATTTTTATATTATAGCTCATTCAAAACTCATATTTTTCTATTATCCAGGTCATTCAAACACCATCTTGTTATGCTACTCAGGGAGACTTTAGGAAGATGGCCTTTGAATGGTTAGTGAAAAAGATAGGATTTTTGCAGATTAAAAAAGCATGAACAGCTTCATAGAATATTCAGCTTGATGAGTACACTACAGACAGATAAAAAAGCAACTGAAGATCAGCTGACAGGAAAAATTAGGGTCATTGAATGCTAAGCAAAGAGTTTTGAATGTTTGTTTGTGAAGCCTGAGAATACACAATAGTAACTATGTATCTGCATAAAATATTTCCTAATCAAATATTTAATAGAAGATTTGCTACAGCCATACTCTTGAATTGCATATATAAATTAGATTTCTCAAAGCATATAAAGGCAGGGACTGTTGCTGTATGGTTGGGCAGATATACACTTTCATTTAATGTCATTTTCTTTTTTAAAAAAAAATGAGTCTGTAGTGCTTTCTAAATAAAACAATCAAATGGGAAAATGGAAATCAGGGAGGAAAGGCTATTTACATTCAAATGTTTTATTTCTGTATTCCTTCAAATTGTGCCTTTGTTTCAGGCAAATAGTAATGCTGGAGAATGAAAAAGAAAATGTTGATTTAGTTGGTTCTATGCTACATTTTTATTCTATAATTAATTAGTATCAAATTTCCATTACACTTCTTTATTGTTGTCATTGTATTAGTTCCTACTCACAGTGACCCTATGCAAGTGAACGCAACCCTGTCCAAACCTGTGCTATCCTCACAGTATTTTCTATGTTCAAGGTCATTGCTGCAATTACCATCACTCCATTTGTAAAGCAGGATTTTTTTTCTTTTCTCCATTGACCCTCTACTTTAGAGCACAGGAAATCCTTTTCAGGAACCAGTCCCTCCTGATAACATGTCAAAAACATCTGAGACAACATCTCATCATTCTTGTTTTTAAAGAGCACTCTGGCTGTGGTTCAGTCAAGATAGATTTGGTTATTTTTCTGGCAGCCCATGATGTATATGCAATATTCTTCATCCACTCTGCAATTGAAAACCACCAATGTTTGTTCTGTTTTCCTTTGCTGTGCTCAGTCTTCTCATCTGCATGAGGTAAATGTAAATACTATCTATAGCTTGTGTAAGCCATACCCTAGTCTTCAAAGTGAGAGCTTTGTTCTTAATACTTTAATGAACTCTCTTACAACTAATTTGCCTATTAGAGTATGATATTTACTTGCTTGACTTCTGGTTCAGGAGTGTTGATTATAATCTCAAATAAACAGAAATAATTGACCTCAATCTTTTCTCCTTTTATCATGAAGTTTTTTACTGATGCATTTGTGGGAATTTTTGCTTTCTTTATTTTAAGGTACAGTACATACATACTGAAGTCTATGATTTTCTCTTCTAAGTGCTTCCAATCATCATTTTCAGCAAACATGGTTGGGTCATCTACATATCAAAAGCAGTTAATGAGATTTCCTCCAATCATAATGTTATGCTGTTCTTAATAAAGTCTACTTTCTAACTACTTGCTCATTATTGAACAAATATGATAAAAAAGATTCCATCTTAATAGGAATTTTAACTCATGTAGTGCTGTTTTGTTCTGTTCCACTATCAGCTTCTTTTTCTATGTACAGCTTCTGCAGGAATACAACTTAAGTGTTTTTCAATGTTAAATCTCTGTGATATTATTAATACTTTAGTTTAACAAAATACAGATGAGTAAAATCTTTCTTGTATTTTGTTTCAGCCAAATTCCATCTGAATGTCATCAATGATATTCGGGTTTCATGTCCTATTACAAACCTGATGTGAGTTTTTAGAGATTCCTTATCAATGTACTCCTGATAGCAGAAACACTAAGGGAGTATGGGAGGCCAGAGTGCACATGTGACATTATTAAAGGGAATGAAACCATTGTCCATAAGAATTTGTGCAATGCTACAGGAAAAATTTACTATTTTCTATGAAGATATCCTTGTGTTGTCATTATGTGTCATTAAGTTAGAACTGACTTAGGCCTGACCTTCCAGTAGATTTTCAGAGGCGGAAAACCATGTGAGAGGAGATTGGCCAACATTTTCCCCCAGAGCAGCTGATGGAATCAAATCGCCTACCTTTGGATGTGTAGCTCAATTATTTGCCTCTATTATGGGAATATCCTTATAGCTAGTTATAATAACAAAGGCTTTTTAAGGTCAGTTTATATGTATAAATAGACTCTCAAGGCTAAATAAATACCTGTGTTAATTTTCCTTTTGAGTCTTCCGCTTCACTCTTGTCAGAGGAGAATACCTAATTGCAATGGTGCTTTGAATCATATGACTTTCTCTACAAGAGCCACAAGCATGGAGTGTTGCTTCTGTTGCAAGTAATATTTTTATAATACCTAACTCTGTCAAATTTTATGGGGGTTTAGGCAAAATATTTACCTAAAATATTAGTATTTGTGGACTTAAATCAATTTGTTTTTCAAGATATAATACTTAAAAGGAAATAAATAGAAAATATAAAATAGAACTCCATAGGAATATTAATAATCTTATAACTAATAATCTTATCATTCATTGTAGAAAGATTTTACAGAACAATTTTGTCATTAGACTTTATATAATTTAAGAAATTGTACATTTAAACAACTTTCAACTTCCCTGATTGCATATTATCACATGCTTAAAATAAATAATAAGCATTGCTAAGGCTTCTGTATGGTTCGGTACAGGGAGAACAGATTAACACTGTTAGCTATTGCACTGTAAGACACCAGCACTAATGAGGCCCTGATGGCGGCAAGCATTTCTAAATTGTCTTCAGTAAAATGTTATTTTTGTCATAGTAAAGATTGGTGGAAGATCTATTAACAATCTGTGTTATGCAGATGACAAAACCCTGCTAGCTGAAACTGAGGAGGACCTCATGCACTTGCTGCAGAGGGTCAAGAAGTGCAGCCTCCAATATGGATTGAGGCTCAATGTCAAGAAGGCAAAGATTCTCACCACTGAACCAACTGGCAGCATCAGGACGGATGGTGAAGAGATTGAGATTGTTCACAACTTTAGTTTGCTTGGCTTCACGGTCAGCACTCTTGGCACCAGCAGTCAGGCAATCAAAAAACATATTGTGATGGGAAAGTCTGCTTTTAAGGACCTCTCCAGGGTACTGAAGAGCAATGGTGTCACTCTGGAGACTAAGGTGCATCTGATACAGGCCATGATCTTTGCAATTACTTGTTATGCATCAGAGAGTTGGACAATGACTAGGGAGGATAGAAGGAGAATTGATGCCTTTGAGCTGTGGTGCTGGAGAAGAGTGTTGAATGTACCATGGACTGCCAAGAAAATAGATTCATCCTGGAAAGGGTTAAACCAAGCTACTCCTTGGAGGCAAGGTTTCTGGGGCTTCATCTGGCATACTTTGGACATGCTGTAAGGAGGGACAGGTCCTTGGAGAGGGTCATCATGCTTGGGACGGCGCAGGAGGGGAAGACCCTCTATGAGGTGGATTGATTGATCCAATGACTGGGGTAATCGGGATGGATGTGTCAGAGGCAGTGCTGTTGTCACAGGATAGAGTAGGGTTTAGGGCTTTTGTACATAGGGTCGCTATGAGTTGCAACAGACTCGATGGCACATAACAAAAACAAACAACAATGATATTGCTCTGTCTTTTTATGCATCTTTGGTTCAGTTTTCTTTGCTAGGATGACAAATATATATATATATCCCCTTCAGTTGGCCAGGTAGGCATCTCCCAGATTTCCTGGTGTAGATGGCTGTGTTGATGCATCTCAGTTAGCATTCCCTCAGTCCCTAGAGCCTTGTTACTCACCATTGCTCTCAGTGCAACTTGGACTTCTTCCTTTAATATCATCAATTCTTGATCATATGCTAACTCCTGAACTAGCTAAGTACCAGCCAATTCTTTTTGGTACAGTGACTAGTATATTTCCTCCTTGTTTTGATGCTTTCTACACAGTTCAGTATTTTGCCCACAGACTAATATTGCAACTTGAAGCTTGATCTTGATTTTTTTTCCTTGTTTTTCAGCTTGGGAAATAGTGAGCATATTCTCTTTGTGGTTTTTTAACTCCAGGCCTTTTTATATTTCATTATAATACTTGACTTTGTCTTCCTGTGTTATTCTTTGAAAACTTTTGTTCAGTTCTTTTACCTTATTCTTCCAAGTGGTTTAGCTAGTTTACACTCAAGAACAAGTTTCAGAGTCTCTTCTTTCTAGATCTCAATGCCTTTTAATCACATATGATACCCTTGATGACATTCCACAACTCGTCTGATTTTCAGTCATTAATCATCAATACATCAGATGTGTTCTTGAGACAGACTCTAAAGTAGGGGTGGTACCTCAAGGTCATAATTTGACTTTCATAGACGTATATTCATTTTATTCAGCTTTATTTATGTAAAATGATTTTAATTTTATAAGTGGTAAACACAAATTGCCATTCACCTGTTAAATATTATAATGATAATTTGACAAAGCACAGTAAAAATCAAGAGAGTAGATACATTCCATGGTATATGAGCAATGACTTGGCTCATTAAATGAATCAGGAAAACATAGAACTAAAAGAAATCAACAGGTCCTCTAGGACAACTTACTTCTTCCTATAATAATTCATTCTAAGGTATCTGGATAGATTATCATAAAAATTTCTATAAGGCTAATTTGAATAAGAAAGAATGAATTATCTTTTGATATAGAATCATTTTAAATATTTTACAAGGTAGATTTTAAATTTAAATTTTAGAGAAAGTTTAGTAAACTCCAAAAAAAATAAACAAGTTACTTATAGTAAAATATATCAGAGTATAAAATTTCTCATTAATGTCTCTAGAAGCTAGAATATGGTATAGAGAATAAAGAAGGGTTCTAAATAATACAATTTCTTTGTTTAATACAGAGTAGTTAAAAGTCACTAACTTGGTGAGGCAGATAAACTTAAAAGAGTAAAAGGGAAGAAGAAGAAGAAAAGAAGTAAGCTTTGTTTTTAAGGCTACATATATTTTATAAAAAAATTTCCTTTGATGAAAATATAATGTATATTATGATCCCATTTTCTTAAGCTATGTGTGCAGAGACATACAGCAATAGCAGCAATGTGAAAGAGTAAATTTTAAATGTAAATACTGAGACTCCTGGTGTTTTTAATTTAATTTGTTTTACTTTTTTTTCATGTTTTCTCTTACAATTTGTTTATATAATGAAGGGAAACATCAAAGCCATTGTCATCTTTGAAAAGAAGTTTTCCACCTTTGATCCTATGGGTACTTCCTCAGAACTTCTTCATAGAAGTTTTTAGTTGTGCTTTACAGAACACTACCAAATAAACTGAATTCTTCATCCACATGAGGGCTTTCTATAAGTATGAATAAACAGGGGAGATTTATTTAAATGCAAATTCAGATCACTTGTGCTCTCTAGGATTTTTTCATTTAGGCTCTGAAAATCCTCTTTGACTTGGAACCCTTATACACTGTTGGTGGGCGTGTAAAATGGTGCAACCACTCTGGAAGACAGTATGGCAATTTCTCAAAAAGTTAGGAATAGAAATATAATGTGACCTAGCAATTGCACTACTGGGAATATACCCTAAAGAAACAAAGAACTGCCACCCAAGCAGATATATGCACAACTCATGTTTATTGCTGTGTTATTCACAATAGTAAAGAGATGGAAGCAACCCAAGTGTCCATCAACAATTGAATAGCTAGAGAAGCTGTGGTATAGTCACACAATGGAATACTATGCAGCACCTAAAAACAAGAAACTCCTAAAATATTAGACAAAATGGGTGACCTTGGAGGGCATTCTGCTGAGTGAAATATCTCAGTCACAAAAGGACAAATACTGTATAATGCCACTGCTATAAAACAGAACTGACATGGGTTTTGGGAGAAACTAAGAAGAGGATAAATAATGAAAATTCCATTGAAGAAACATATGATTAGGTATTATCTGCATGACAACAGTCCAGATTAATACGTGCATGGCAAAACAAAAGAGGTGCATAGCAAAGTGGATTGGGGGGTGGGAGGATGAAGGAAATTGCAACAATGCAAGAATCTTTTGAAAGGGAAAAGCAAACTGGGGGGGGTGAGGTTAGGGAGGAAAATGCAGCAGTGAATGACTGGAAATCCAAGTTATCTGTAAATTTTCATTAAAAAACGTCAATTAAAAAATTTAAAAATCCTCTTTGCTTCACAGAACTCTTGCTCCACCATTTGTCTTTTTGGGACTTTAAACCTTCCCTCAACTTAAAACATGTTCAACTCTTTTTCTTTCTTTGAAAATATTCTTGGAAATGTCTACTTGTGTTCTTTCCAAATCTTCTTCCACTGTCTGTCTTATGTTTACCTCCCTTTCATGGACGGACCTCTCAACATATGCCTCAGTTCATAAGATAGCTTCAGCCTTCAGAGGAAGCATGAGGACAGCAACAGCATCATGCAGTGTGGCTGCAGGCAATGCCTTCTACCTTGTTTTTATTTCATCTGCTCATAACCCATGGGCAAATCATCATCCTTTACTGTGTTCTTCCTTTACTGTGTTCTTTAGAATGTTGATGATTCTAGAGGGTTAGCTTTGTTTTTAGAATTAGATCCTGCCTTCTAGGCAGCTCTAAAATTGTCCAGCGTACAAAGGTAAATTAGAGACTTTGTATTAAATAGGAGATAAAAAGTCTGAATCTCTCACCAATAAGAGGCTCTGTCTAACTGTGACTTAAAAAATTATTAATAATTTTAATGAACGTTTACAGAGACTTTGGATTTCCGTTCATTCATTGTTGTATTTTTC
>NW_006399758.1:31634770-31655415 GCF_000299155.1 Elephantulus edwardii | reverse complement strand
CCACCCTCCCAGGTAGGACTCCTGGATTTTTCACATCTCAACAAAATCTCAAACTCCTTGTTGTTGAGTCAAAATTGACTCATACCTAACTTTCCAATGGATTTTCTGAGACTATTGACCCGCAGGAGGATATTGTCAAAAGCTACTGGTGAATTCAAGCCATCAAGGATACACTGTATTTGGGTTAACTGCACAACTATGGCTGTTGTCATTGGTATTTGTCATTGAGTTGCCTGAGACTCATAGTGATCCTAAGTTAAGTAATTCTGAATCCTACCCTATCTCAATCAATTCTCACTTCCTCCAACAGACAATCCATCTCTCCAGGGTCTTCCTCTCCTGTGCTATTTCTCCATCTTTCCAAGTATGATGTTCTTCTCCAAGGGCTAGTCCATCCTGGCCATGTGTCCAAAGTATGTGAGACAGAGTTAGAGAATCCTTGCCTCCAAGGAGCTGCTCAGTTTCATTCTCTCCAAACAGACCTCTTTGTTCTTTTGGTGGTCCATGGTATGTTCAATACTCTCCAATACTACAACTCAAAGGTATCGATTCTTCTTCTATCATCCTCAGTCACTGTCCAGCTTTCTGATGCAAAGCAAGTAATTGTGAGGACCCTGCCCTGAATTAGATGCCTTTAGTCTCTAGACTGACATCCAACACCCCCCCACCACACACACGCAGGACACCCTATCCATCAAATAAAGATTCTGTCTTCTCTAATGATACCAATGTGATGTGTTCCCCCCCACACACACAAAGACTGTGTCCACCCTTTTATTAACCATAATGAAAGGGAAGAACACCAATGTCATTTTTAAATGAACAAAATTCTGTGATTGTCATTAACAAAATTCAACATCTCTAGGTGGTGAGAATGTATTTACTTTTTCTTTTTGTTTCTTGGGAAGACAAAGTAAACCACTATAACGGAATATGAAGAGACCTAGAATTGGAGAATATAAAAGAAAGAAGTAACACAGTATTTATCAGGCTGAAAGAACTGAAAAACAAAATCAAGCTTTGAGTTGCAATACTTAGCGATGTCATGAAAAATCTTGAAGGATCTAGAAAACATCATAAGATGATAGATAGAGTACACAGAGTGACTGTACTAAAAAGAACTGAGCAACACTGAACTATTTCTGAAAGCAACATATGAAAAATATTTGACAAAAATATAAGATCCTACGAATCAATAGGATAACAAGTGACATGTTTTGAATGGCAGATGCAGCTCTGGACATGCTCTCCAGTCTATGGCAGGAAATGTGGAGGACAATTGCCTGGCTAATTCATTAGAGGAGATTCATGTTTGTTCCTACTCCTCAAAACTGTTAGAACTGTACATAGACAGTAAACTGACAGATGCTCAAGCTTGATTTAGAAGCAGCCCTGGCACCAGGGATACCAATGCTGATATCAGATGGGTCCCCAATGAAAGCAAAGAATACTAGAATGTCTATTTGTGCTTTATTGACTACGCAAATACATTTGGCTGTGTGGATAACAAGTTATGGCTAAAATTGAGAAAAATAGGGATTTCCGGAAAACCTAACTGTGCTCATGAGAAACTATATGTAGATCGAGAAGTTATTGTATGAACAGAGCAAGAAAATATTAGATTGTTTAAAATTAAGAAAGTTACTGTATCCTTTCTCCATATCTGTTAATTCATCTGCTGAGCAAATTATTTGGGAAACTAGACTCTTTGAAGAAAACTGTGGCATAAGGAAGGAAGGAAGACTTATTAATAACCTTTGCTATGTTAATGACAAAAATTTGCTTGCTGAAAGTGAAGAGGACTTGAAGCACTTGATGCGGAAGGTTAAACATCGAAGTCTTCAATATGGATTGCATCTCAATGTCAAGGAAACAAAAATCCTTGCCACTGGACTAATAGGAAAAATCATGATAGGCAGAGAAAAGACTGATATTATCAAGGACTTTATTTTACTTGCATTCACAATCAATATACTTGCTACCAGCAGTCAGGACATCAGAAGATATATTACACCAATTCTGCAGTCAGGGATTTCTTCAAATTATTGAGGAGCAATGACGTCAATTTGAGGACTGAGGTAAGCTTGATTCAGGTCATGATTTCTTCAGTCATTTGTTATGCATCTGAAAGCTGGACAATGAATGAGGTTGACAGGAAAAGAACTGATGTCTTTGAGTTGTGCTGCTGGAGAACAGTACTCAAGCGGCTACGGATTGCCAAAAGAACAAACGTATATGTACTGGGGAGAGTGCAACCCATATGCTCCTTGGAGGCAAAATGATAAAGCTTTGTCTCACAAACTTTGGGCATGTTGCCGGGAGAGCTTATTCCTTGAAAATAGACATTGTGCTTAGAAGGGTGGAGGGATGGCAAAATAGAGGAAGACCATCAACCAAGTGGATTGGCACAGTGATTGTAGCAACAGACTTGAAAGTGCCAGAGATTGTAAGGATGGCACAGGACAAGTTTTAGCTCTTGGGTTTTGTTCTGAGGGTTGCTATGAAACGTACTCACCTCAGCAGCACCAAAACCCACTATTACTTTCATAATTGAGAGGGGAAATAAAATTCTCCAAACTTCTAACATGTAAATAAGAGTATTTAAAAATAATTCTAATGTATTCTATGCTTTCAAGAATAAACTTCAGTTTCTGTTAATGGTCTTTCATAGTTTGATTTCTTCTCACTAATTTGTCCTGCTTCTTGCCTTGTTTCAACAAAATCACTATTTCCATGCATCACAAAACAATCCAGGCGCATACTTTTGTGTCTCTGTGTTCCTGCTTTTTGTATGTCTTTAACATGTTGCTATGTGCCCTCAAGCTGGAATTGATTCAAAGCTGATCCTCTAATGACCATCCAAAGCTATAAATCACATGGGAGAAGGAAGCCCATGCTTCTCTCAACAGACAGCTGATGAATTCTAACTATCTGCCTTTGGGTTGGCAGAATGATTCCTTACCCACTAGGCCACCAGAACTAATTTATACTCTCAGATAAATTTCTGCTTTCTCTTCAAGAGTCAGTATCTCTAGGAAGAATTTCCTGATAGCTCTATCTTCTTACTTCCACCTAAAATTCCCTTAACCACTGTTTGCTGACGAGTTCATAGTTAACTCTCTTTAACTAATAAAATATATAATGCTGAATCGTTCCTTTTCTATTCCTCAGCAATTTGGTTTTAATATCATGAGTTTTCTCCTTTTATGTGTTGGAATCCAAAGCACTTTGTAATATTACTCATTCACTCACTGATGTTGAGTTGGAACTAACTCAGAGCTGTCCCTCCAGTGAGTTTTCAGAGACAATACATTATATGGGAAGAGACTACTCAGATTTCTCCTGTGGAACAACTAGTGGATCTGAGCCACGTACCTTTGGTTGTTGGCACACCTCATTTGTCTCTCTCTCTCTCTCTCTCCTATCTAGATTTTCAACCAGGTACACTGACACAGTGACAGCCTCAATGGGCTCTAGTGTGTCAGGAAGTGTGAGGCTGGCACAGGGCAGGATACGGTTCAGATCTGTTGTTCATAGGGTCGCTATGAGTCTTTCTCATCTTGATGATGGAATCTAACAACAATAACATCCCTCAAGCTTTAACCTATATTCAAAAATCTTATCCTTTTATAAAAATATATTGCTCTCATTTACATATGCACCAACCTCCTTTCCTATGTATTTATCATGGTTTTCCACCCAGATGTTTCTCTTTAAGAGGAAGCTCTAATTGGTTGACTCATGTTATCAAGGGGGGCTTGGTTTTCACTCATAGCTTCATCATTGAACATGTGATTGGCTTAGCCTCTGCACTGATAATTTTAAATGAAAATGTTGGCAACTGTGAAAATTTTCTTTTCACCTTTTCTTGTTGACTTTTAAATGTTATTTCTAAAGTAAAAATGATCTGGCATCTTGGGGAATTTCCTCTTCCTATTGTTAAGTGTCAATGGATAGAAAAGGTAGGACATAATTCACGGCGCATAATTCATTGCCCTTGGGCCTGTCTTTTATTATTTTTGTTCAAACATTCTTCTAGGTTGTGTATAGTCTTGGTGTGTCCACTTGATGTACAGAGGTAATCTGTGGTCACTGTGAAGCTGAACACTGTGACATTGATGTGTCAAATGTGATAATGATTACCATGGCGGACAGTGTTTGGTGAAGCTTCTGATTAAAACAAGCTTGGAAGCAGGAGTGGCATCCATTCCCAAAACAGCTTGCCACGGAAACCCTATGAACCTGGAGAGAGGATGAAAGTCACGCAAATGTTGAGGACTTTCCTTTCATAGGGTCACTATAAGTTGCCGACGACTTGACAGCACTTAACAACAACTATCTATCTATTATCTATCTATCTATCTATCTATCTATCTATCTATCTATCTATCTATCTATCTATCAGATCTGGTCACCTATATAACATAACTTTCATCCTTTCTTCAGATATATATAGTTATTATTGTGTACAATATAGTTGGAACCAACTCATAGCTGACCCTCCTGTGGGTATTCAGAGGCAGTTCATTGCGCAGGAGGAGATTGTCCATCCTTCTTCCATATTTAGATATATATCTATGTCTATGTCTATGTCTATATCTATATCTATCTCTATATCTATATCTATCTATATCTATATCTATATCTATATCTATATCTATATCTATATCTAATCTATATAATTTTAACATTAACAGAAAAGCTCAAGGGAAGAAAAGGTAAAAGGAAAGAAAATCAGTATTAGAAGTATTTAAGATTATAGTAAAAAAAAAAGACAATTTGACTCTTTTATGTTCACACTTTATATGCAAGCTTTGTAAAATATTAATAGCTAATAAGGAGTTGCACTGATAACACAAAAACCAGGCATTTCAGGAGGTTTGAAACCAGTAGTGGAGAATAGCTTCCTGAGTGATTTATAGCTTTGGAAGCCCAATGAAGGATCAGCTGAGTCAGTCCCAACTTCATAGTAATGAGTGTGCATTTTGAAACATAGAGGCCTTCACTATTATAACAGTGCCAATTAGAATATAAATATGCTGTTATGTGCTGTCAAGTCTCTTGTAACTCATAGAGACCCTATGTACAACAGCTCTGAAACCTGCTCTCTCTTGAGTCAATATTATCATCGACACACCTACTCCCATTACCCCAATCAGTGAGTCAATATATCTCATTGATGGTCTTTGTCTCTTTTGTTGTCCCTCCACCCTCCCAAGCATAATATCCCTCTCCAAGGACTGGTCCCTCCTTGCAACATGTCCAAAGTATGTCAGACAAAGCTTCAGAATCCTTGCCTCCATGGAACAGCCTAGTTTCACCCTCTCAAGGTTAAACCTGTTCAATCTCTTAGCAGTCCATGGTATGTTCAATATTCTTCTCCAGCACCACAGCTCAAAGGCATCAATCCTCCTTCTGTCATTCCTAGTTATTGTACAGCTTTCTGATGCATTGCATGTAGTTGCAGAGATCATGGCCTGGATCAGGCACACCTCAGTCTCTAGATTGACATCATTGCTCTTCATGACAATATATAAATATAGACATGGTATATAAACCTAGCAGATGCATAAGGCTATCTATGCCAAATTACTAAGCAAGTAAATCCTGTTCAACCTTTGCATAGTTTATTTTATTTTAAAAATTGAACTTAATCATAGTGTTTCACTCTACATTACTAAAATAGTTCTAAACTCTTTTTGTTAGCTTTTCACACTGACAGGCATGCATTATTTGGAATTATAATTCTCATTAATGACAGCTATAAAGTGCTTTATGTCAGTTTATAAATTGGCCATTAAATATTGCCACTTATTTGTCAAGGTATAACCAATATTATTTTGAAATGGATCTTTTTATGATAAAAAAATTAACTGTTCCTCTCTATTAAGCAAATGTATGGCCAGGAATCACCATTCTGACAATAGGAAGGTGGATAATAATGTGATATTGAGTTGTCTGACTAATGCAATCCCACCAGTCATCACTTAACATCCAAGAATATTCTAAAATAATAGTAAAGGAAGTGTCAGAGTCCGAGTAGTATC
Source organism: Elephantulus edwardii (assembly GCF_000299155.1). Classification (NCBI taxonomy): domain Eukaryota; kingdom Metazoa; phylum Chordata; class Mammalia; order Macroscelidea; family Macroscelididae; genus Elephantulus; species Elephantulus edwardii. Next base: position 31,649,368 of record NW_006399758.1, on the reverse strand, counting down.
CTAGAGAGAAGAGGAACAAGGCCCAGAGTCCATATTTGGGGCTAGAGAAGCCTCAAGTTCCATTCTGGACCACTTTACAGCAGTAGAACTAGAAGAAGTGGGCTATAACAAGAGGTATGTGGAAATTAAGTTAAGCAAATGTGTGGTCAGGAATCATTATTCTGAGAGTTGGATGGTGGGTGATAATAAAGGGAGCTCTGGGGTAAGTGGTAAGGAGTAGTACAGCAAACTTAAAGACACACAGTTCAAACCCATCAGGTGCTCTTCAGGGAAAAGAGGAGCACTCAACTCGAGTGAGTTACGGCCTCTGAAAACCCACAGGAGGATGAGCTATGTGTTTACTTCAACTCAGTGTCACATGACAACAACATTAAAATGCAAATCTCATGTGTAATTACTGGATTCTCAACTACTCACCACTCTTTTCTGTAATCTAAGAAGAGCTCAAATACATAGTATAATGATGTTGAAAAGACCTAGAAAATGTGATTACTATACTTCTTACTAAAATAGAGAGGTGCTAATGCATGCAGTTAATAGGAGAAGTGTGATAGTGAACCACATTTTTTATATAGCTCTTCTTTGAAGTAGGTCATATACCTCATGCTGAGGGGATAGAACACATCACATGTGTTATAACCATTTCCAGATATGAAATATTAGTACCATGAAAATATCTGTCTTTACAAAGTGAAGTTATAAATCATCTCATGGGAAATTATTTCTTCTTATTCGCTTGGTACTGATTCAACATTAAATTCAATCCTTTTTTCTCTTTGGATGCTATTTTGGTTTGTGTATCAATACAAATTTGATGTGATGTTTATAATCTCATACAATGGATACAAATATCTTTCCTCTGTTCATTTCATTTTGTAGTGATTGTGAAGTGCCATTGATTCAACTGTGACTCAGAGCAACCCATGAACAACAGGTCTGAACTTTGCCCTATTCTGCACCACCATCACGTCTCTGTCATGCTGTGGCAGTCAATGTTTCTTCACTGTCATTGTTGTTGTAAGGTGCCGTTGAGTCGAGTATGATTGAGAGAAATCTTAAGAACAACAGAGCTGAATTCTGTCCTATTCTGTGCCTTTATCATTATCTCTGAAACACTTGAGCCCATCGTGGTAGTCTATTCATCTCACTGGATCTTCCTCTTTTTTGTTAAAGCTCCACCTTTCCAAGCATGACATTGTCTTCCTAAGAATAGTGTCTCCTTAGCAACATGTTCAAAGAAATCATGTTTAAAACCACAGCGGCCCCCAAAATACTTTTCTCTCCTATGAAGGATTCAAACTATGTGTCTTATCACTAGGCCACTATCCAACTATTTATTATCTCCCTCCTTCCCCCTCCCTCCGTCCTTTCCTTCCTTCCTCCCTCCCTCCCTCCCTTCCCTACTTCCTTCCTTCTGAGATATACATATTCTGAAGCTTTGTTTAAAGCATATTTTGAACATGTTGCAAGGTAGGATCAGTCCTATTTATATAGGAGATTTTAATGCATGAGGCATGAAGTAACTGGCTTACATGCTTTCATGAAAGTCACTGTTGGTAGGATGTTTTTAAGGAATAAACACAATGTACAAGACTGCATGGCATATAATACATGAATGAATCACAATATATGTTCTTGTGGCTGATTGCTATTGAGTTAAGGTAGACTCATAGTGACTCTAAGAACAAAAGACTAATGCCTTTCCATAGATATTGTTGTTTCTCCAAGGTCACAGGTTTCCAGAGGCATGTGGTTTAGGAAGTGGATGCAACTCCTGCTTCCCAACCTGTTTTACAACTGGAAGCTCCACCAAATACTGTCCACAATGGAAAACCATTATGGTATGTGATATCTCCCTGGCACAGGGTTGAGCATCATAGTAGTAAACCCAGGTTACCTCATACAGCACATTGAAATAGAGTGATGTGCAAAGTGGAAGAATGTTCCTCCAGATATAACAGCACTAGCCTCATTTGTTGTTGTTGTTAAATGCCGTAAGTCGCAGGTGACTTATAGAGACCCCGTGAACGAAAGTCCTGGATACCTGTATAACTTCTGTCCTTTCTCCAGGTTCATAGGGTTTCCAGAGGCAAGCTATTGTGGAAGTGGATACCACTCCTGCTTCCACGCTTGTTTTAATTGGGGAGCTTCACCAAACACTGTCTACCATGGGTAACCATTGTAACATTTGACTCATCAGTGTCACAGTGTTCAGCTTCACAGCAAACACGAGTTACCTCTGTACAGCAAGTGGACATACCAGGGTTACACGACCTAGAAGAATGTTTCACCAAACACAATTAAAGGCAGGTCTGAGGGTCATGGAGTAGAGTCACCCACCTTCGTCTTGGGAGCATGGCTTTCTGTCCGCTATGCCAACTGCTCTCTCTCTCTCTATGCTGTTGTTTTTGTTGCTGTTGTTAAGTGTTGTCGAGTCACAGGTGACTCATAGTGACCCCATGAATGAAAGGCCTGGACACCTGTATAAATGTTGTTGAGTCGAATATGACTCAGAGTAAGCCTTGGACAAAAGACCTGAACTCTCTTTTACAATTAACATCATTTCTGTACATTTACAAGAGAGTTTGTAGAGTTTCCAGAGGCATCTAGTTTAGGAAATGGGTACCACTCCTGCTTCCCAACGTGAATCAATCTGGAAGCTCATTCAACCACTGTACATAACGGGTAGCCATTATGGTACTTGATTTGACTATGGAATAGTGTTCAGCATCACAGCAACTCCAAGTTGTTCAGTACAGCAAATAGACAAATGATTGCTGTGTTGTTTAAAGAATATTCTTCTAAAATTAATAAATTTGGCCCAAGAGCCTACAGGGGCCTACAGGATTTTAAAGCAACACCCTTGAGCAGGCCTCCACCCTTACCCCTAGTCTAAGGCTCAAGGGCCAAAAGGATCCCAGAAACTTCTCTTCACAATATATAAGAATGATAAAAATATTAATAATTACAAAATTGTTTAAAAAGATTCACTTATAGGAGAGAGGTTACCTCAATTAACAGAGATTCAAAGAAAAAGGTACATCAAGTGACATTCTAATTTGCTGCCAATATTTTGACTCTTTCTTTTTTGCTGAAGAAGAAAGATGTGGGAGTAAGTCTCTTTTCAGTTTAAAGAGTAGAAAAATACAATTTATGTTGTTGAAAAATATAAACAACAGATAGAAAAAAAAAAAAGAAAAATATAAACAACAGATAACGGTGGGTTAGACAGCAGTGAAAACAATGCACATCATGAGAGAAGATCTTGATTGTGTATACATTTTGATGTTAAATCCATAAAATTTCTGGGAGGTTTTGGATATGAGATTAGAAAAAAATTATTAAGTCAAGAAAACTTTTACAACTTTGGTCCTGAACAACTGGAAAAAGAAAGTCTCTATCACTTGGGAAAGGCTCTGTTGTTATTAGTGCTGTGTACTGTCAAGTTGAACTGACCCATAGCTAACCCTCCAGGGAAATTTTAGAGGCAGTCAACCGCACATTATATATGAATGATCGCACATTGTAACACAGCGTATATGAATGAAACACAGTGTATGTGAATGATTGTACAAAAACTAATTAAAAAAAAAAAAGAACAAAGGACTTACTGAAAAAAGTGGTCTGTACTCGTGGTATGTATTTAACACTCAGTAAATTGTAGCCAGTGCTTGTCAGACTTACCCTGATACAATATATATTTTTTTTAAATTTTTTTTCTGATACAATATATTGAAATACATTTAACATTGATTGATAAAATTCGCCGATGAGTTAAAAACTACTTTCTTGTTTGGTTTGAGTTTACCATGTCCTCAAATGAAAATTCTCATCTATCACTTTAAAAAAGGGGGTATGATTGACTTTATAATTTTTATATTTAAATAATATATATGCTTTAGACTCTTGCAAGCTTTTGTTCCTCTTCCTTTAAAGTGTTCTGTAGGTCACTTATATAAGAAAGAATACGTCCTATCCTGTGTTCTACTAAACTACTCATCATTCCCTGTACACACTATGACATTTCACACCCCCCTGCCTCTGCTTACTCCCTTTCCCCGGCCTGGGATCCTTCTACTTGAAGAGTTCTTTTTCCTCTGAAGAGCACATTTAGAATTATTCATTACCTCTTTTGTCAATCTGTAGCATTTGGAAGTTGTCTGCCTTATGCTATTCTGGTAGTTTACTGGATTGTATTCTATTTAATTGTTTATTGCTATTCTGGTAATTTACTGGATTGTATTCTATTTAATTGTTTACATATTTATTTTACTATTTTGAAAGCTAAGATTTTGGAAACCTTGTCTTGTCCTTCCTACTGCTTTTTTACTCTTATTGTTGGCAGAGCAGGATACACTAGATAAGTTTTTGTAAATGAATAAGTTTATTGAATAGCCTCCTTTTTCTAGCTTTCTAAAGCACTATCAATTGCAAGAAAATCTTGTCAACTCAACAGCAGTATTTCTGGAAAAAGAAGCTGCATGCAATATATATGCCAAAGTGAAGAAATGTTAAAATGCAAAATTTATCTCTCTGTACTGATATAATTCAATAATATCTATGGAAAAAGTAGACATAATATATTACAATAGGAATGGGGATATAGAGAAGGAATGAATAAAAGAAGATTTTAAATACCTCCCAAAAGGTAAAAATGAGTATTCTGTCTTGAAAAATGTCACTGAATATAAAAATGACAGGCTTTTTGTTCAGAAATACCTTTCAATTCTAATTCAGTCTGTGTTCTCATTTAAGAGCTTTGAAAAAGACGTAATAGCTTTTATCTCTCTGCTCCTGCTAATGATAACTGCCCTCCCAATTAATCATCTCATCCTTTCATCAATTATTACATTTGCTACCCTTGAGATGATGATGCTTTTGCTTGGATGCGTATGTCCAGAATTAAGCTTAAGGACAAAAGCACATTATTTAAGTGATTTGCAATCACTTGTGCTATTAGTGAATAGAGTAGAGGAGTATTAAGGTGAAATTGACATTTTCAGAGCATTCTCATTCTAAAAAAGTTCTTAATCAATCTCAGAACTGTGGCCCGGCAGACCATAAGCACTCAGAGGTCTTTAATGACTTCATAAGTTACACACTACAGCAGCAACTAATACTTTTCCTCTCAAGAAGAAGATGAGAGGGGAAAGAGATGTGTCAAACATAGTGTTTGAAAATTCTAGGTCTAATCCTCCAAGAAAGAAAATCCTCACCACTGAGCCAATGGGCAATATCATGATAGGTGGAGAAAGGATTTAATCTTGATTAAATCAACAATCAACACCCTTGGTAGTAGCAGTCAGGAGATCAGGAGATGTATTGGGAAAGTCTGCTGTCAGGGACCTCTCCAATATTCTGAAGAGTAATGACACCAGTCTGAAAACTATATTGTACTTGATTCAGGCCATGGTCTTCTCAAACACTTGGACACACTGAAAGCTAGAAAATGAATAAGGATGATTGAAGAACTGAATGTTTTTAGTGGTGATATTGGAGGAAGCAGTGAATCACCCACGGACTTCCAAAACAACAAACATATATGTCTTGAAAAAAGTACAGACAGAGTGCTTTTTGGAGACACAGGTGGGGAAGCTTCTTCTCTCATTCTATTAGCATGTTGCTGGGAGAAGCTATTCCTCAGAAGGGGACGGCATGCTTGGAAAGGTTGAGGGTCAGCAAAGGAGAGGAAGATCTCAGTGAGATGGACAGACAGACACAGTGACTACAGCAGTGAGCTCAAGTGTTAGAGTTGATGAGAATGGAACAGGATAGCACAGGTTTAGATCATTTTTCATCGGATAGCTATGGGTCTAATTCAACTTGATGGCACCTAATAACAGCAATAGCAATCTTCTAAAGATAGACTCGAAGGTTTTTCTTGTAGAATATTAATAAAGAATTACACTATGTTATATAACTAGGAAAAATTAAAAATAATACTTATAGTACTGCAATCTGATAGTTAAATTGGAACAATTTTTCCAAATACACACACACACACACACTTTAAAATTTTCCTATAAATAGGAGTCAATAGCATCTAATAACAATAACATCCATACTACTCATATTCTTTTATTCTAATTCTCTAGTCCTTGAATATTTAAAATATTTTAAATGTATATTATATGTTGTTGTTGTTAAGGGACGTCGAGTCGCAGGCGACTCATAGCGAACCTATGGAGGAGAGATCTTGACACTTGGGTGCTTTTCATCCTCTCTCCAGCTTCATAGGGTTTCCGGAGGCAAGCTATTATGGAAGTGGATACCACTCCTACTTCCAAGTATATTCTATAGGAAATGAAAATTTTTCTTTTATATAAATATTGTCACTTGATTGCAGAAGATGTATCATACTTCTCATCAAATCACTAGTTATATAATTTAAGTAACTTAAATTATATCAAATCACTTTTAATTTTAAGTACAAAATAAAAGGTGTTATTTTCATTTAAGCTACTTGGGATTTCATTGACCAGCTGTGACTGAGGCATCTAAAAAAGTTTAATGATTTCTGATAGTTCAAAAGTTACTAAATTTTCATCATGACACACCATGTCATTGAGCTGTAAGGTCATTTTTCTTAGACCAAAGACACTGATGGAAATTATCTTTTATCACATAAAGAGACACACACACAATATCTCTAAAAAGTTTGCAAAGCAAAATTAGGTCCTGTGACTCACTGATGAAGTGTAGATAATCTTGAAATACGCAGCTTCTTTTAATCTTATTCTTTGTAAGTGTCTGGGTCCTTGCTGTGCATTCAATGTTTTATATTTGTTTCTTTTCATAAACCTTTTTTATTAGTTTGAGTGTAGTCAGTTATAGATTGATAGCAAGTTTTGATGATGCTAAATGTTGAATAAGGAAGCCTGGTCCACAGTGCATAACATGCTTAACTACTAACTGAAAGGTTGCTGAAATCTCCTAGCAGCTCTCAAGAAGAAAGATGAGAAATTTTAGAGCTTTGGAAACCAATCAACGGCCACTATGCATAGGAATCTACTCAATTGTATTGGATTTTGTTTGGTTTCAATGTTGAATGGAATGTAAGAGTGATTTGCAGAAAAGTAAAAATTATAGCACATGTTTTTAAGGGTTTAAATGTATAAACAAACACATAAACACATTCCAAAAAAAAGAAATAAAAATAGTTGTACTAAATATTCATTGTTATCAAACTAGCAAAGCACTGTTTTTTAATAAGATTAAATATGGAAATTACCTTTTCACATGAATACTTTTCCCCAAATGGGAAATATATCAGAGGATATTATTTTTAGTTTAATTTTTAGTACTTTTAAAAACTGGTTTTATGTATCAACTTATCTTTTTAAAACTTATCTTGTTTTGCTAATAGTTAAAAAAAACCACACAAATATGAAGAGAGGAAAAGAAACTCCACACCTGAATAAATTTAGCAAGGATTTTTTCAAAAGTTTGGATTTATATCAAGAGCAATATTAAAACAATATAAGCTTGTATAATAAGGTCTTTTCTCTTTTTTTCACATTTCCAGGCTTAAAATATTATTTATATATTGTAATGCATACCAGACTTACTGTTACTGAGTTAAGTAGTTCATAGAGACCTTAAACAATAAAGTAGAACTGCCTCATAAAATTTTCAAGGGTGAAGTTTTTACAGAAGCGGTCTACCATGTGTTTCTATGGAAGATGCTGGTGGATTTGAACTGCTCACTTACTAAATATCAGATGAGTGCTTGACCACTGAGCTCCTAGTCTCTTTAGATTATATACTCAGACAATCCAAACCCACTTGCTATTCAGTGACTCTGACTCCTCCTGAGGCTTCATCAGGTTATCCACACTATATACAGCTTTTAATGGAAACAGACTGTCTGTCTTTGTCCCTAAGAGTTACGGGTAGATTCAAACCACCAATCTTAATGTTAGTAGCCCAACACAGAATCACTGTCTCATTGTTAATTCAGAGCCATAGAGGGGGAACTGACTACAGCTGATCCTCCAGTAGGTTTTCAGCAGTAATACATCACAAGGGAGGAGACTGCCCATCTGTCTTCTACAGAGCAGCTGGTGAATTTGAACAGCCTGCCTTTGTATTAGCAGGGCAACACCTTATCCCTAGGTCACCAAACTTCCATACTACACCACTAAGACTCTTAAATATATAATCACACTCATTTACCACGATGAGATGATTCTGACTCATAGTGATGCTTCATCTGATTTCTGAGGCTGTAAATCTCAGTAAGAAGAGACTGTGGTTCTTTCTTCCTGAGAAGCATTGGTGGATTCAAACATGCAACCTCTGGGATAGATCGACTGCACCATCAAGACTCTTAAAAGATTTATATGAGTTCAGTTTGATGAGTGCTGACAATTTCATACAACACTATTATAATACGATACAGATGTCCCCAAAATATTGTTTTGTAAACTCTCAATTCTTTCTCTTTTTCCCCTCCCTCAAATCAACCTTTGACTTTCATCACCATAAATTATCTTTATATCCTAGATTAATTTATTGGAAACAGAACACAATAGAATATTTTATTTATGGCTTCTTAGGTTTCACATATCTACTATTCACTCTTGTCTTATTTATCACTAGATCTTTCATTGCTTAGTACTTTAATACATTAAATCTTTTCACCCATTTTTATGTAGATGAAGATTTGTATTGTTTGCAGTTTTTTATAGGTTCAGTTGAGTTTATGCTAACTTATTGTGATGTCCTATACAACAGAATACAATCCTGTCAGACCCTGTACCTTCCTGCTTTCCATTTTTCTTGTTATAAATAAAGATACTATGAACATTCTCAAGGATTTTCTGTGAATTTAATTCTGATAATTTATTTATGAGTTCTTTTAGATTGTCTACACATACAATTCAATCCATTCAGATAATGACATGATTGCCCAACTTGCTGTATTACATATTTCTGGCTAAAATTTGTTAACAACAAACTTGTAATTGAAGTTTATATATTCATAAATGTAACTAGAGCATATTTTTGGTGTTTTTTTTATAATACAGTATCCAGATTCTGCTGGCCTTATTGAATAAGTTGATAAGTAATTCTCATTTTCTGTTCTCTCCAAGATTTTTAAACTTGTACAAAAATCTACAGTTCTTCCAGACAGTAGGGTTCACATGCCAGTTTTTTATTTGGGAACATGATCCCAGATAACGAGATAAGAACACTGAGGAAGGAAAAACTTGAAAACTGCAAAACCAAATAGAAATTTATAATATGAGTTAATCACTACGGAGATAACTGAGACTTCACCCAGTTGGAGCTGTAGAATGAACTTCTGGAGAACAATAAATTGTGGCTGTTTTAATTAATGTCTGAATTTGGAAACACACACAAATAATTCAGGGGCTCTAGTTGTGTAGTCTATAGGGAGTTGCACTGCCATCCCCCAATCACACATCTCTAGTGGTTGAAATCTGCTAACAGTTCCATGACAAAAAGGTGGGCAATCTCTCTTGTGAGTTAATAGACTAAAAAACCTGCTAGTAAGTCTGCTAAAAGACATTTTTTTACTTGACGGCAAGAGAAAGAAAGATACTTAAATAATTCAAAGTAACCTATCAAGAACTCTGCAACTAATATACTACTAGAAGGTAAAATATTAATTACTCCTTACGAGAAACAGGAGCTCTGACAGCCTAGTGATAAGAAGCTGTGCTGGAATCCTGAAGGCAGGCTGTTGGAATCCACCAACTGCTCTTAGGGAGAAAGCAGGGAAATCTCCTCTCACTTGACTAATTACCTCTGACAACCTGGCAGAGTGTCAGCTATGGGTAGATTCCGCAGCTAGATTTGACTGTACACAACAACATAAGAAAATAGCTCAGAAAAAGATATCTCATATCATTACTTCTATTTTTAAGCCTAGAACTTATAGCAACTGCAACATCTCAAGAAAAAGAAATGCACAAGAATAGTAAAGGGAGAAGTAAAGTGACTAGATACTATCAATGTTTATTGCAAAAAGCCCCAATTGTATCACACACACACACCCCCAAAACAATTAAAATCCCTGCAAAATTAATGTCAATGTTGCTGAAAATGTTCCATATGATCCAGAAACCCCACTAGTATGCTATGTCCTAGAAAAGTAAAAGTTGTGGCACATATCTGTCCATGGTCATATTTACAGCACTATTATTATTCACAATGGTATAATGATGCAAACAACCTTAGCATGCATCAACACTTAAATGGATAAACACACAGTGATACACAGGCACAAAATGATGTTATGCAATAGTAAAGAATGATAATGAATCTGCAAAATACCTCATAACAAAGGCGATGAACCCAGAGTCTATTACACTGTATGAAATTAAACAATCACAAAAGAGTAGATATTATGTGAGACCATTCCTATATAAAGTCAAGGAAAGGCTTATACATAGAAAGTAATCATCTTTGAAAGATACCAGTGATGGAAGGGGAATGGAAGGTAAAGCACTAACTAGAGGGTGGATATATTTATTCACCAAGTATTAACTGGAGTTGAAGGAAGCAGTAATATTTAAAAAAAAATAAAAAAGAGGGGGTCATCACAAAATGATTGCGGGAAAAAAAGAAACTAGTAGGAGCACAAGAGTTAAAGGTGACAAAGAAAAGTACTAGTAGATACACAAATCTGCAATAACAATAACCAATGAATTGATGAATGCATAAACATGCAGTATGAATTAGGCGTGAAAAGGTGAATGGGATTACACTCAAGAATACATACTTTGACAAAGGATATTTCTGCACAGAAGCTTATACCAGTTACAAACGTATCCTGTAATAGAGGAGAGCACACAGAGGGAACTATTAAGAAAAGTTCTCAGCAATAACCAAAGTGTTTAAGAAAATGAGTTTCTGGTTGTGGAAGTTCAGAATCATAATAATGTGAGGCATCGAGTTTAATTGTCATCTCATCGCATCGTATCACATCACATAGCATAGCATATACAATATTCTATGTTCTACTTGATTGAGTAGTGACGGATATTCTAAGATTCATCTACTGATTCTTCTACTTAACTAAACATGAGTGTTGAAAGTCAAAGACACAAAGAAATAGTCAATAGACCAATGGACAACAGGCTTTATGACTTCCAGATCAGAAGCAGCAGATGCTTAGTGATCGCAACTAACTGCTGTAGAAAAGGTCATGATAGGTGGTCCTGGATAAAGAGGGAGAAAAATGTACATCAAAACCAAAAATCAGACAAAAGAACAGGTGTTCTGGTCTGACAGAGATTAATGGAACCTTAGTGTCTGTGACACTTAACACATCCTTAGAGACTGGAGTTGATCTCACCCATATAGTCCAACTGTCAGCCTTAGAAAATACAAGCCTATATACACTGTTGGTTAATTTTCCTCCACTTTTCCAAAAATCCTTGTTTTATTTTTCTTCTATAGTAGTTTCTCTCATCAAGCATTTCAGCTATCTCTTTTTCTGACTTCATGCAATTTAGGATGTGTACAGAAGTCCTTAATTACACTGCCAAAGGCACTCATTAAGGTGCATTCCTAAACAAAGACAGTTACCTTCCTAAGGGAATCCATAGATAATTTTTTTCTTTTTTTTTTTGTATTTTTGTTAGATAATTTTTAAAGTAAGCAATTTTTTCCTCTTTCACTGAGGCAAGATCATTAGAAGCACAAATGTACAAATAGTTCAGCTCAAGATCATTAACCCACTTGAGTTTCCTGTAGATAATGATGGTGAGTCACAGGCCTGCAACCAAAATACATCTATTTTCTCCTCCCCAGTTATTCTTCATATTGTTCTGATCTACAATCCATGTTGATGCATGTTTCTTAAACAATTAGAACATCATTCCTTATATTTAGACTCAAATATAATTCATTAATTATCAGCTTATTTATTTGACAGCTCTAAGAGACAATAGTCCAGAGTCGTGCCCCCTTCAATCTACTAGATCATGCTTTCGATGATGACAAGGTTATATAATTCAAACAATGAAAATACTTTCTCATGGGAGCTAACAAATAGTAATCTATTATAAGTGTTTATTGTGCCCAAAATGCTCTTTTTTTATAAATTGTGATTAAAATTAGTATATATTGTCATTGTGTTTTTGTAGTTGTTGCTGCTGTGTGCCATAGAATTGGAACCAACCCATAGCTGACCTTCTGGTGGGTTTTCAGAGGCAGTTAATCACCCATCCTTCTCCCAGAGTGGTTGATGGCCTTGAACAGTGTGCCTTTAGGATTACAGCTCAGCCTCTTGCCACTAGGCCACCAGAGCTTCCCAGTAGAGATATGTATAACTGCCAGTAGTGATAAGTATAATTTTGTTCAAATCACCTCTGAATCCTAAAAGCTCTGCATGCGATTACCAACTTCAAGTCATATTTGTTGTTGTTAAGTGTCATCAAGTGTCCTGACTCATCGTAACTTATGTACAACACCTGTGAAACCTGCGCTATCCTGAGCCAACCCCATCATCTCCCACACACTCATCCCCATTACCCCAGTCACTGAGTTAATCCATCTCACCCAGGGTCTACCTCTATTGTGCTGTCCCTTCACTCTCCAAGCATCACGTCCCTCTCTAAGGACTAGTCCCTCCTTGAAACATGCCCAAAGTATGTCAGACAGAGTTTCAGAATCCTTGCCTCCAAGGAGCAGCCTGATTTCACCCTCTCTAGGATGAATCTGTTAGTTCTCCTAGTGTTCCATGGCACATTCAATACTTTTCTCCACCACCACAACTCAAAGGCATCTATTTTCCAACTATCATCTCTAGTCATTGTCCAGCTTTCTGATGCACAGCAAGGAATTGCAAAGACCATGATATGGATTTTGCACCACTTAGTCTCCAAACTGACACTGTTGCTCTTCTGTACTCTGGTGAGGTCCCTGATAGGATATTTCCCCAATGCTATTAGTCTTTTGATTTCCTGGTTTCTGAAACCAAGAGTGTTGATTGTGGAGCCAAGCAAACTGAAACTGTTAGTCTCTTCCATCTATTCTGATGCTGTCAACTGGCCCAGTGGTGAGAAACTTTGTTTTCTTGATAGTGAGCTTCAATCCATATTGAAGGCTGCAGTCCTTGGCCTTCTATAGCAAAGGCCTCAGGTCCTCCTCAGTTTAGGCAAGTAAGGTTGTGTCATCAGCATAACACAATTCATATGTAGGCTACAACAAATGCTGCAGATTAAATAATGCAATAGTGATCTGAACTAGTTAATGTTACCAAATTCTAACAAGACTGACTAATCTAGTAATTGCAACTGGGCTCAAGTACAATAGTTTCAATTTTTATATGAATATGGAACATAGTCTATACAATTAATAGATAATTATGTCAAAATAGTATCAGAACAATGTATTAATTTCCAGAGGAATAAAAACATAAAAAACCCTGTAAATAAATTGAGCGTCTTAAACATAAGAAATACATTCATTTTCTCAAGGTGAAAAATGTATATATTTCAATTTAAGGTACTAGGGCTGTATTAAACCTAAATTCTAGTGATTTTAGAAAAATATAATTGTATCCTTTCATGTTTAACAAAATGGTTGAACAAAATACTTTTAACATATAAAGGCTTTTGATATGTTTCTTATAATTTATTACATGGATGTGGAGAATCCTATGCATATAAACACTGGCAATGAAACAGAAGACATGATAAACATTGATACATTATAGAAGAGATGCTGGTAAAGTATATTAAAGAGTGTCAGGAAATGAACATATTCATCTTAGAGGGAAAACAACAAAAATGTTCCTTAAGAAGGAAAGATAGAAGACTTGGTCATTGTTATTTGAAACACTGTATCAGGGAGAGAGGAAAAAAAGGTAAAAAATAGACAGCATGATAGTAGCTGTTGTAGGGTAGTGGCGAGTCAACTAGGACTTCCTGTTTACACTGTGTGCCACAGACAGAAACTTGCCTCAACTGCCCATTCTCAATGTCCAATGTGCTCATCCTCATTGTTGTTATCCCCGTGTCAGTCGGTCTTGGTGAGGGTCCTTTTTCCTTTTACTGACCCTCCACCTTGCCACGCATGATGTCTTTTTTCTAGAATTGGCCTCTCCACGTAACAGACCCAAAGTACGAGAGACCCAGTTCAGTAGAGAATCAGTAAAAATGAGAGAATTTGATAGTGAGACAGATTAGCACAACAGCCACTATAATAGACTCAAACATGTACATCTTACACAGGACCAAACAATGTTATTTTCTATAACACAACAGATCAGCAGGAATTGAAGTTAATGATATAAGAGCTAATAACAACAACGTAACAGAAGTAGGAGAGATTGACTTCTACATTCAAAAAAAAACCCCTTCATTTTTAACCACCCCTTCATGTATCAGGTGGTACAGTCTATATTGAATTGGGCTGCTATCCCAAAGGTTGTGTGTCTCTGATTTGAATCTGTTAGTTGCTTTTTTTGAGATAAATAAGAGCAGTTCCCTCTCATTATGATTTACAGTCTCAAACATTTAATGGTTACTATTAGTCATAATCAACTAGACAGAAAAGTTTTTAAAAATTAGTATCCACAATTAAGGTTGCATAGTGGAATGTACCTGGGGCGGTGGGAGG
>NW_006399758.1:31623837-31634669 GCF_000299155.1 Elephantulus edwardii | reverse complement strand
AAATTAAAAGAAAAGAGATTAATAAAGATAAATCAATTTACTTCTATACAGAAAAAAATTAGTATATAATACGTATGTAAATGATGATGGTCAAGACTTTATGGAAAAGGAAGGAACACTCAGTGGAAGTAATCTAGGAGAGTTTAATAGTTATTTACAAGTAAAACAAAGGGAAGTTACAAACACGTCCACCGCCACAGGTACAGTATCTGAAAAAACGACAGCAAGACAGTAGCAATAGAAACTAAAGGCAATATCTTAAGGAGATGGTCTTTGAACAGAAGCTGTGGCTTCAATAAAAGCTAAACCAATATATGACGTTCTGGCAGGAATAGAGATGCAGTGCAGAGCTGGTAAACAAACCCTTAACTTCACATCTTCCTTAATCTCATATCTTAACTAAATGTTGTCTTTTTTCACTAAGGAAAAGCCAATAAGAAGTCAAAAGGCAGACCCAGGATTATAGCACAGGGAAGGGAAGAGTACAACATGGAACTAGAAGAGAATATAAGAAAATCTCATCTTTATGTTTAAATATCCCCAAACAACTTCCATTTTCCCAAGTTCATAAGAAAAAAAAAATTTTATGCTTAAATTATGTCATTGGCCAGGAATAAATTGCTAGAAATTAAATTACTTAACAATAACATACTTGTATATATATAACTATTAGAGACACTCACATACTTTTAATAAAGGATTATATATGATGATGTTCTAAATTATATAACATTTTTAAAGGAACATTAGTGAAATGTACTACTGAAGTAACATTCTATATACTTAGGAAACATATCATTTATAGTCTAAACTGGAAAACACTGGAAAATGGAAGAGCAGAAGAAAAATTAAAAATAACTAAATTGGGGCACATTCAAAAAACAAGATTACGCCAGGCAAACAGGATGTGTGATTACCCTATTTAGAAAGTTCATTAAAAAATATGTGGATCTTTTTAAATTACAGTGAAACAATTTCCATTCCCAGGCTTTCTAAATTAAGTTTATTTAGGATGAGACCAGACATGAATAAGTTTTTGAGAACTGAAATAGATGATTCTTCTCAAGAGACAATATTCATAGATTGTTTAGGTTTTTTGCCTGTGCAGGCAGTGATTATCCTAGAAATCTGGATATTATCGTTGTTTTCATTTAGACATATTTAATCATATTTTTTCCTCTATCCTCCTATGACATGCAATTGGTTCTCACTGTCAGAGCAAATATTACATTGCTTCATGATTTTCAATTTTGTCTTGCTCCTATTTGGCTATAAATTTTCATCTTCAGGGGCTATTTTTCAAAATCTCTTTAACGAGGTTGCATTTGTAATCTTAGCCCTGCTAAAAAAACACAGTCTGAAAGGCTTTAGAGATGAGTATTATTAAGAAATAAAGCATCACAAACAAAAGAGAGAAGATTCAACATTTTTTAAAATTATTGATTTAAAAATTATTTTAATAATCTACCATAATAAGACATATTTTGTGTAACAGAGGATTTTGATAATTGTCTTTCTGGGAAGGAAATTTAAAATAGGAAAGACAAAATAAAAATGCTTTATGAAAATCTAAAAATTGTTCATTAGGCTAAAACATATTTAATTGAAAAATCTAAAAAATAAGAAAAACTACCTATCAAGCAAGGAAGTTTCTATTCGGATATATCTGTTTTCCTCTTCTAGAAATTATTTAAGCTTATTTAATATTCCCTATATAAATAATTTTTCTCACCCTTGAAGGTTAAAAGAAGTCATTTTGGGAGAATAGTACCATAAATATTAATTGTATTCACTCTTACAGTAAACATGAAGTATACAAAAATATTTTTAGTGAAACTGTAATTATTTTCACTAAAATTCAACTTCAAAAAAGCATAGTATGTTTTCTATTGCAGAAAATTAATACCACCAGTCAGCAGTTGTTAATGAGATACCTACAGATTTAGTTATCCTATGGACAACAGATTGAATCCTTGCCCTGTCCTCTACCATGCTTATAATCTCTGCCAAATATAAGGCACCATTATTGTTATTTAAACATGCATGTAGTATGCTTGTGATAAGAAAAACACAAAATTGGAACTCAAAGGAGATATTAATTCCCCAGTATTTGCAATATAGTTAACCACATAAGACATTATCATATGAGTGATGTGTAAAAGGGTAAAAGATTATCTGTGAGCTACATCAAGAGGACAAATATAGCCATTGTGTAGACAGAAGGAACAGAAACTGTTGAGATTTATCTAGAAAATAATCTATGAGTAAGAGTTCCTGACAAAAAGCCAAGGAAATCAGCAGCAAAGTAAGGGACACAGCATGATCCTAGCTTTGTTATCCTTTTGTTATTGGCTTTGTGAGCAGTATGAATGTATGCCTTTCTGTTATATTTATTCCATATTATGACCCCAATCACCACACCATCCAAATCCATGCCTTCATCATCACATAAAAATCTGAGGCTACAAATCTTTTGTTACAGATACATCAACACCTGAGACCAGGACTAGGCATTGCAGTTCTTTTAAACTTTAAGTGTTCAAAACTGATTTCAAACTTCTGTCTAAAGCTTGCATTTCTTTCATTATTTTCTACATCAAAGCACATAATATGCAAGTTGTTCCCAAATTGGTAACCCATGAGAAACGTAGCTGAGCAATACAAGAGTTGGTTTTGGTAGTGTGGATTTTTTACAAATAAAGTGTTTTTGAGAATATTGGCAATAAAGGAATTTATAATAATATTGATATGTGTGTGAGTGAAGGAAATGAAATTTGTGAGACATGAATCTTCAAATATCACTGTGAATGACATTGGGTCAAAATAGTAAAGAAGCTTACCAAAAAAAAGTGCTTTTGTTAACCTCAAGGAAAGAAGAGCAGGATACTTGAAAGAATAGAAATGTAGTATTAAAATAGGAAAGGATAAAATACTTCACCTGCCATATCTTTGATCTTTTTCAGGAAGCAAGACATATTTTCCTATGTAAAAAAGATAAATCATTGTGTCTGGGAGTGGAAATCTTAGAAGAGGTTTGATTACTTAGGTATGTTGCTTATGTACATTACTGGAAGTAAACATTATATAAAAACACATAATCTGGAAATTATTTAGTACTAGAAGAAAGTAATCACTGAATTGTACGTGGAGATATTACTGAACTGGTATTTTTTCTGTTGTGTTTATTTCAACAACAACAAAAGAAATTATTTGAAGAATAATATTCTATAAAATTTTGTGAGCTATAGAGTCAGAACCAACTCATACCTGGCCCTTGAGCAAGTTTTCAGAGGGACTTAATTTTATGAGAGGAAATTTTCCTTATTTCTCCTGTGGAACAGCAAGTGGATTCCAAGCACAAACCTTTGGGTTGGTAGCACAACCACTTGCCACTAAGCCCCCATAACTCACTCTTTTTGGTGTACTGCTAACTGCATTTTTCTATCTTGGAATTACTTTAGTTAACTATAACTATTATCTTAAGAAAAGTGACATTCAAAGCATTTACAAACTGCCTCAACTTTTAAAAGGTTTTCAACAACAGTTCTGGTATTGCAATGATTAAGCACTCAGTTGATAAAATTTTAGCAGTTCAAACCTACTCAGTGGATCTATGATGGAAACATCTGGAAATCTGCTCCTATAAAAAATATAGCCTAGGAAATCCTAGGTGGAGGTTCTATTTTCTCATATAGGGCTATACTGAATGCTAAAATAAACAGCTGAGGTAGCCTAGTCCAGATGGAGCTATGCTGCTAACTCAAAGGCAGTCTGAACCCACTAGTAGCTTTGGCGGGAGGAATGGTCAATCTCCTTCATTCATTTTACAGCTCAGATACCTGCTCTGATTTCAGCTGTTAAGTCTGTTCTAACCTGAAACCAAGGAGTGAATTAGTGAGAGGCTAAATGGGATCTGACAATAAGGAAAACATTTTCATCTAAACTGATGTAAGATATTTCTAAATATTGAAGTTTCCTAAACAAAAGTTTAAAAGCTCTCTTTAAAGTGTTGAAGAGTAAAAACATTCCTTTGAAGACTAAGGAATGCGTGGCCCAAGTATCCTATTTTCACTCTTATATTTGTTGGCCTTGTTGGTAGGGAGTTTCTCCGCCAACTTAAAGGAAGATAGTTCTAATCCACTGAATGCTGCATAGGAGAAAGAGGGGAAATTTCCTCCCATGTGGTTTACAACTTCTGAAAACCCAATGGAGGGTCAGCCACACTTTGGTTCAAGCTCTACGGCAATGAGTTTTGAGTCTACCTGTACGTGAAAGCTGGACAATAAATAGGAAATAGCAAAGAACTGATACTTATAAATAATGATATTTTTTAATGATTATTTTTAATGATATTATTTAATGATATAAATAATGATATTATAAATAATGACAAAAAATATTGGACACATTAAGCATTGACAAATAAACAAATCAATTCTGGAAGAAGTATGGCCAGAATTCTTCTTTGAAGACTGAGTGGCAGTATTTTACCTCATTTACTTTGGTCTTATTATCGGCATGGATTAGCCCCAGGACGAGAGCATAAAGCTTTGTAAAGTAGGGTCAAGGAAAAAGAGGAGGGTCCTAAATGAGGTCGATTAACACAGTGGCTAACGTAATGAACTCAGACATAGTTAAAATTCTGAGGATTGCTCAGGTCCATCCTGTGTTTCTTTTGTTGTTACTATAAGTAGAAACCAACTCGATGAGACTCAATGAGAACAAAAACAAAGCACAGGTATTTATATAAATTACAATTTCTAGGATGTCTTCCATTTAACTCTTGAGGATAGATTTTTTTTTTTTTTTACACCTTGACAAAATCATCAAGACAAAATCTGAAGGGGTATTTTTACGTATTATTGTTGCAGTTGTTGATTACTTTAGAGTCAAGCATGACTCATAGTGACCCTGTGAACAAAAGACCTGAAGCCCCTCTGCAATTGCCGACCTTTATCAAAGTTCATAGAGTTTCCAGAGGCATATTGTTTATGAAGTGGATGACACTCCTGATTGCAAATAAAGGTAATAACCTATGAATCTTGGAATTGTACTTGAGGAATTTAAATCATTTTAAAGGGCTAGAAAATTCACTGTGGCATTGTGGTTCTCTATTTTCTAAATAAAGCAGTATTTAGAAACTTGTGATTTTATCATTTTTTATTTACATCAATAGTTTAAAGATACTTACTATACATTTTGAGTAGGGATAAATAACTAGAAATGGGTTTCTCCCCAAAGGATTCATAATATACTCATTAACTTTTTTCTTTTATATTTAACATAAAAGCTTTACAAGATTTTTGGCAGATTATAAAATGACCTTTGCAGCCCTAAGCATGAAACTACTGCAGTGGGAAAAAAAATACTGTTAAAATTTTATTCCCAGCTGATTTAACCTTTATCCTTTAAAATTAATCAACATTTCATATTATTGCTAAAGCTCCCTTTTTCTAATTCTGATGTGAAGATCTGCTCTCAGTGGTGAAAGCAGCAATAACCCAATTATTAATAACTGTCTCTTTGATGTCAGTTCTCATAATAAAGAGAATTTCATGGGCTTATTGAATAAGAATCAATTACTGCTTGAATTAGAATAAAAGGAACAACAAATTAATACTGGAAAACCAAACAACATCTTATTATTTGAGGCAATGAATTTTTAAAACTGATTTTAATTACACTTAATATTAATAGTGCTTATAATAATAATAATAATAATAGCCCCAAATACTTACTAGAGAAAGAACTTAATTGCATAATATACAGGCTTCACATGCTGAATCAAGGAATTAATTACAAAATAAATAATTATATATATTTAAAAAATCCCCACACCCTCAAACTCATTGCCATCAAGTCAGGACAGACTCATAACTGACCTTCTGTTGAATTTCCTTGGTTTTCAGTCACATAGAGGGATTATTAACTGTCTTTCTCCTATAAGTTAATGGATTAGAATCATCAGAGAGATTGGGTCTTGGGGTTATTAGTGCAACTCCCTACAAGCTAGATCAGTTTTTAGTATAATACATACAGTGTGTGGGAATTTCATTTCATTAAATAATACTGACTTCATCCAGTAATTTAGCACTGTTAAAGGAAAAATATGCACAAAATATACAACAAAATAAAAGTACAATAGATGATGCTACATGTTATGTAAGAACTAATGTTAACAAAAACCCCAACAAACTTAATTAAAGCTCCTTTCCTCTCCAGGGGTATGTACACTTGAGAAGTTATTAAAGTTCCCTATTTTAAGTGTTTTATTTTATGTTGGTTGCCCCCTATTTCTAGATGATAGAGTATGTCTTAGCAAAGGTATTCAATTTTCAATCTGGCTTGGATCCACAATCAATATCCTTAGCACTAGAAATAAAGAAACCAAACGATGTGTTGCATTGGGATATTTTGCTATCAAGGACCTCTCTCCAGTGCTAAAGAGGAGGAATGTTAGTTTAAGAACCAAGGTGTATTTGATTCAAGTCATGGTCTTTTCAATTACTTCCTATGTATCTGTACGTTGGGCAATGATTAGGATGACAGAAGAAAGGGTATCTTTGAATCATATTGTTGGAGAAGATTATGAAATAGTTTCATTCCATAACCTGCCAAAAGAACAAACAGATATGTCTTGATGAAGGTGTTGCTAGGGTGCTTCTCAGAGGTAAGACATAATAAAATTTGTTTCACATACTTTGGGCATTATGTTAGAAGAGGCCAGTCCTTTGAAAAAGACATGCTTGATAAGGTGGAGGATCAGTGAGGAGAGCCAAGATCCTCAAAAAGATGGATTGACACAGTGACTGTAACAACAGGATTGATTTTAATCTGTGGCCCCGAGGCTTGGTTTTAATTGTTTTTGGTCAACATTCTTCTAAGTGGTAGAGCACTGGTCTGTCTATTTGCTGTATGGAGGTAACTCGTGATTGCTGTGATGCTGAACACTGTAACACTGATGTGTCAAATGTGATAAAGGTTACACATGGTGGACAGTGTTTAGTGGAGCTCCCTGATTAAACCAAGCTTGGAAGCAGGAGTGGCATCCACTAACAAGGTAGCCTCCAGAAACTCTATGAACTTGGAGAAATAATAAAAGTTATATGATGTTCAGTTGATTCGTTCATAAGGTCTCTATGTGTTGTCTATGACTTGATGGCACTTACCAACAACAACATATCAAAGATATTGAGGATGTAGCTGAATAGAACCAAGTTCATATTCATTGCTCACAGGATCAGTGTAAGTCTTAGTCAACTTGATATCACCTAACAACTTTTACACAAGAGTAATTTTGAAGCATAGTATCAAAAACAATTATAGTAAAACAAATGCTTGCAATAGAGACAGCTAGTTGACAGGCCAAACAGAATCTGAGGAAAGGTAATATTTTGGAACTGTAATAACAAAATAAAGAGCTCCGGTGGTATCCCATGGAATGTGTCAGCATTCTAATCAAAGATCATCAATCTGAATACACCAATCAGCTCACCGGGGAAAGATAGGCAGTCATCTCTAAAGATTCACCAATCACGAAACAAATGGACCTGCCTATACGTAAGAATTTTCCTAAAGTCAGGGGCTCCCAGGTGAAAGGTAGTTAAGCACTGAGCTGTTAATCAAAATGATGGCATTTTTCAACCCTCAACTGCTCATGACAGAAAGAGGTGTCAACCAGCTCCTGTAAAGATTATAACTCGGAAGTTCTAGGTGGAAGTTCTAAACTCAGCCTTTATTTCCAGCAGTTCTCTGTTGATGTACTGTTCTGGTCATTTTTAGGCAATTTTCAGCAGAATCTTGCTTGCACGTGATATTAATGATATTGTTATATAGTAGTACAGCATTCGTGAAACTGGGAAATTAAAAAACCTTGTTGTTCAGACATTCCTACCCAAAAAGGCCTTGAAAAAAAAATAAACTTATATTCAAACAAGCACATTTTTTATAGCAATAGCTGCAATATACCAATTCAACATAGAAGTCACCAGATCCAATGTGACTTCTCATGCGTTGAACTAAAAGTATCACGAACTTGATATTATCTTGAAAGACTAACCATACTTTTGAAACTCTCTCTGTGTTGATTGTTGTTGTCATGCACCATTGGGTTGGAGCTGACCCATAGCTGACCCTCCAATCATTTTCCAGAGGTGGTAAATCATATGGGAGAAAAGGGTCCATCTTTCTCCACAGAGCAGCTAGTGCATCTGAACCATGCACCTTTGTGTTGGTAATGCAGCTCCTTACCACTAGGCCACCAGAAATCTGTAGTTTCATAAAAAGGATCTATAAACCTGGAAAGCAGGGTTCATTGATACAGAAGGATGGCAGTGATGAACTCATGATATCATTGTCCTCCTTCAGACACACAAAAAGGTACTGACTGGGAACTCTAAGTGATAAAAATAAGGCGTTGTCATTTCAGAGGGCGAGCTCCTACAACAATGATTGCGATAAAACCAAAGGTTTATATACTAACACGTCAAGTTTGATTGTAATTCATTGGTGTATAACCACACTTCCAACTTATAGACAATAGCTAGTGAATTAGGAGCAAGCAAACAGAATAAAAGAAAAAAAAGAAGTAACTTTCAGATTTAAAGAGGCAGGATCTGGAACACAATCTGGTATTCTGCTGGCGCACTGCTGGTATATCATAAGAGCACGCCAGAAGATCATTTAGAGAGTCACAGGGAAAAATAAGCAGCATTCAAAACCCATGTGTCTCACAACAGGCCGGCAGGCCGCAATGTCAGTAAAACATCAAATTGCCAGCAAGATTTCATGTTGCTACTAAAATTTGAAGTGTGCAATTACTTTAATTTTCTACCTTTCTTGTTCAGCTTAAAAAGGTTTTATTTTTGGCAAGAGGAAGAAAAAAAAAGGAGCCTACACAATCAGTCACACCTTGGCCTTTCAATCCCACATGCTTTAAGAAAACCACCCCCTGTTTTTAATTTCATCTCAAAACATAGGACTACAAATATTGCAGAGTTATATTTTTTTTAATGCTATGCCCTCAGGAATTCAGTTTTCATCTAAAAGTTACAGCCAGATGAATAATTTCAAACTGATTTTATAAGCTTTTGTGAAGATTAAATGCTATTGCATATATTCTATGTAAATAAGTACTTATCTTTATCTAATTCAATAACTTAATGAGAACTTATTGTAGAAGACACTTTGTATTTAAATTACTACCAAAATTGATTAATTGGACTACAGTAAAACTAAAAATGTCTGTTCTTTATATATGAGCACAATGGTACAGGCTGCTGATAAATATAGCAGAATACATTGATACTAATATATGTATTATATATATATATATATATATACACATTGTATTATTTATACACACACATATATATATATATATGAAATCTCTCAATTATATCCAAAGAGTTACTTACAGTGATTCCATTTACATAACAGTCAGAAAAAGAAACTACTGTAAGAACAAAAAATAGACCAGTGACTGCCAAAAGAAGATTCTAAAGCAGCATGCGTAAATACAAAGATGTGGAGAGGAGGAAACTCTCATACACTTTTGGTGGTGTTGTAAAATGGTAAAAGCACTCTTGAAGGCAATTTGGCATTTGCTCAAAAATCTGAACAAATCTCCATATGACCCAGGTATATCACTATTAGTAATATACGCCAACGAAATTAGAACTGAAACAAAAATGTAGATAGTATACACATTGTAAACCAATGTTCATAGCACTACAGTTCACTATCTCAAGAACATGGAAACAGCCCAAATGTCCAACCCCAACTGACTGGACTGAGAAATTGTGGTACATTTACACAATGCAATACTATGCAACATTCAGGGGCAATGATGTAGAAAAATACTACATAACTTGGGAGAGACTGGAGAGTATTATGCTGTGTGAAGTAACTAAGTCTCATAAGGACAAATATTGCATAAGACCATACTTGTAAAAACAGAAGGATGACAGGTAAAACATGTATAAATATACAAGGGAGGGAGTAGGAGCGGAGTCGTGAGGATGCGTAAGGATAAAATCACAAGGTTGCATAATTTTGTGCATGGAGGGAGGGGTTCAAGGAAATGATTAAGATCCAACAAGGACCTGAAAAGACAGGGTAATGGTTGGCATAGTCTAATGGTGATTCATTTTATAAAATATTATGAATAGGAACAATTGTATCAAACACAATGTGAATGAAGAATAGTGTGAAGAATAAGTGTACATACTTTGTAACCAAATCAAGGAACAAATACTACATGAAAACATTACTATACAAATAGAAGGATAACTAATAGAACATGTATGGGGACACAAGGGCGGAAGGGGTGGGAGCAGAGGGGTGAGGATGGGTCGGAGCGAAACCACAGGTTTGCACAGCTCGGTGGGTGAAGGGAGGTGTGAAAGTAAAGGAAAGGATCCAGCAGGGACCTGAAAATATGATGGGTGAAGTCCAATAGTGACTGATTTTATAAAAAATAATGCATGGGAATGATTGTATGAAACAAAATATGAATGAATAATAGTGTGAAACACAATGTATATGGACTTTATGAGCAAGTTAATATTAAAAAAAGTGAACAGGGGAGTTAGAAAGGAAAATGTGCAGCAGTGAATGAATGAAAAATGCAACTTTTCTGTAAAATTCCATTAAAATTACAATAAAAAAGAAGAAAACACTAACACTTATGAATTACAATGAAATCTATATTTATTGCCCAACGTGGGGCTCGAACCCACGACCCTGAGATTAAGAGTCTCATGCCAAGAAGGGCTTAAGATACAAACTGCCAGATCATGGGTTGGACAATGGAAGATATTTTTCTGAAGGGA
>NW_006399758.1:31622929-31623737 GCF_000299155.1 Elephantulus edwardii | reverse complement strand
GCGATTGGCACAGGACAGAGCAGAGTTTAGGGCTGTTGTACATAGGGTCGCTATGAGTCGCAGGCCACTCGACGGCACATAACAACAACAACAACCTTAGCCTAGGAAATATTTCTGGTTGTTTGAGAAACATTAAGTTATAAGTTGTTTTTAGGTGCCATCGAGTCCCTTGTGACTCATAGTGGCCCTATGCACGATAGTTTGCAACCCTCCACTTATCTAAAATAAGCTCAATGTCTCTGACACACCTGCCCCCATTACCCTGATCACTGAGTCAATCCATCTTCTCTAGGGTCTTCCTCTTCTGGGCCATCCCTCCACCCTTCCAAGCATGATGTCCTTCTCCAAGGACATGCCCAAAGTATGTGAGATGGAGCTTCAAAACCTTTACCTCCAAGGAGCAACTTTATTTCACTCTTTCCAGGACAGAATTGCTTATTCTCTTGGCCATACATGGGATGGTCAATAATCTTCTCCAGCACTACACATCAAAGGCACGGATTCTTCTGCTGTCATCTTCAGTCACTGTACAGTTCTTTGAGGCATAGAAAGTAACTGTGAAGACCTTGGCTTGGATCAGGTGTGCCTAAGTCTCTACGCTGACATCTTTGCAATTCAGCACCTGGAAAGGTCCCTGACAGCAGATTTTCCCAATGCAGTCATCTTTTGATTTCTTGACTGCTAGTGGCAAGAGAAAAGTCTGCTGTTAGGGGCCTCTCCAAAGTACTGAAGAGCAATGGTGTCTCTTTGGAGACTAAGGTGTGTCTGATATAGGCCATGGTCTTTGCTATCACTTGTTATGCATCAG
>NW_006399758.1:31612827-31622829 GCF_000299155.1 Elephantulus edwardii | reverse complement strand
GCTTGGGAGGGTGGAGGGACAGCGCAGGAGGGGAAGACCCTCTATGAGATGGATTGATTCGGTGACTGGGGTAATCGGGATGGGTGTGTCAGCGGCGGTGCGGTTGGCGCAGGATAGAGCAGGGTTTAGGGCTGTTGTGACTCGATGGCACATAACAACAACAACAACAACAACAACATATTTATTGCACTGTAGAATTAAACTATCAATGCTCACATAATTGTAGACTAAACACGGTGAATTTTTATTGTGTGTAAATGATAGTTCAGCATCTCTTTACTTCTACCACTTGTCTGTCAGTTTACCATACTGTGGTGCTTTGTGTGACAGTGCAGTATGTGTTACTTGTATTTCAAATCCCAGCAAGGTATCTACCTGGGTTTATAAATTTCAGTAGAGCATCCAGCTGAGAGGCAGGACCTGGCGGTATACATCTAAACAACTAGCCTGTGAAAACCATGTGAATAACAGTGAACACTGTTGTGTGTAGTTAGAGAATGAACCCTTCACAATGGAAGACATTCAAAGTACAACAGAGGAAGAATATAAGGACATGGAAAGAGTAAATCTTTCAAGCCATTCCTGCATTGATGTGGCTTGACTCAAAGTTAGGAACGGCAGCTAGAAATATTAATTAATATCAGGACATGGAACATACAAAGTTAGAACCCAGGAAAATTGAAAGTTGTCAAAAATGAAATGTTTAAAACAGATCTAGGCATTATTTAGCTGAAATGGACAAGTACTAGCAATTCTGAATGAGACGAACATATAATCTAATACTATACCAGGAAGGAGAAATAGAAGAGGAATCGCTTCGTAATCAAAGTAGAAAATATGATTTCAAGATATATAATGTAGTATAATACTGTCAGTGGTGTTGCTGTAATGTGCCATCAAGTTGCCTGAAACTCATCGTGACCCTATGTACAATAGCCTAAACCCTGCTCTATCCTGTGCTAATCTCACTGTCTCTTTCACACCTACCCCCCATTACCCCAGTCACACCATCTCCAAGAGGGTCTTCCTCACCTGCACTATCCCTCCATCCTCCCAAGCATGATGTCCCTCTCCAAGAATTGGTCCCTTCTTGAAACATGTCCAAAATATGTCAGATGAAGCTTCAGAATCTTTGCCTCCAAGGAGCAGCCTGATTTAACACTTTCTAGGATGAACCTCTTTGTTTTCTTAGCAGTACATGGTATATTGAATACTCTGTTCAAACACCACTGCTCAAAGGCATCAATTCTCCTTCTATCATCCCTAGTCATTGTCCAGCTCTCTGATGCATTGCAAGTGAGTGCAATGACCATGGCCTGTATTAGGCACACCTTAGTCTCGAGTGGCATCACTTTCTTCAGTACTTTGAAGAGGTTCCTAATAGTAGACTTTCTCATCACAATATGTCTTTTAATTTCCTGGCTACTGGTGCCAAGAGTGTTGATTGTTGAGCCAAGCAAACTAAAGCAGTTAACAATCTCAATGTCTTCACCATCTATCAAACGTGGTAATGTTTAAAAATGGTGGACAGTGTTTGTTGGGGCTTCCCAACTAAAACAAGCCTGGAAGCAGAAGAGGCATCCACTTCCGTAATGGTAAGAATCTATTTTTCCCCCCTTGATATTGAGACTCAATCCATATTGAAGGCTGCAGTCCTTGACATTCTGCAGCAAGCGCTTCTGGTCCTCCTCCGCTTCAGCAAGCAGGTTTGTGTCACCGGCATAACACAGATTTTTTATGAATCTTCCTGCAATCCTGATGCCACATTTCTCCTTATAGAGCCCAGCCTCCCAGATAATTTGTTCTGCATATAGATTAAAAAGTTATGGAGATAGGAAGGGCACATCCCTGGCATACACCCTCTCAGTGGTAGGATGATAATTATTTAGCTACAAGGAAGAGTAGTTAATAGAACTACACTTTCTCCTCAGTTTTTAACTGTCTTATTATTCATCATTTTATTGTTATTATTATTAAATTTTATTAGTTTTAGTGAACATTTACAGAGATTTTGGGTTTTCATTCATTCATTGTTGCACTGTTTTCTCCACCCTCCTCCCCAGTTCGTTCTTCTCCCCCCCATGTCTGTTTTAATTGTCCAATTGCCACAGTGCTTGTCAAAGCCAGTTCTGATTTAATTTACAAAAGTAATAGAAAATAGAATAAGCAACTATAATCTTCAACAATGACTTATTTTTGAAAATGAAGAGCACCAAAGTGCAAGGCATGAGTAACAATGGCTGTGATAGTTAATGGTATTTGTCAACAGAGCTGAGATATTACTCTTAGTGATTCAATAATTTTGTACTGAGACAGTCATCTTACGTTTTGTTATTTGATATGTGGCAATTAGTTTTTTCACAATACATAAAATCCTGATCTTTGGAACTTAATCAGTTCAATAAGTGAGTGTAGGATGAATTATTCAAGTTTATGAGTTTATCAATCACTAATGGCAAAAGGTTGAAATTGAAGATTTTGACCAATTTCTGCAGTCTGAAATTTATGATACATGCAATCAAGAAGCACTGATTATTAATGGTGATTGGAATGGAAAAATCAGGAATAAAGAAGAAAGAGCAGTGACTGAAAATAGGACCCTTGTAAAACAAAGGATCCATGACCGTTGAATCAGAATCTAATCATAGCTGACTCTATGAGTCTTGGGAGACTGTAAATCACAAAGGAGGAGTCTTTCTCCTGTGGAGTTGCTGGTGAATTCAAAGAAGTTAGAGTTAGAATCCGAAAAGGACATAAAATAAGGGCTATCTTACAATACTCTACGTGATTATTGGTTATCTCCCTTGATCAAAGTCAGCTTGCATCTCTTTACATTTTATCCCCTTGTACAATTCCTTGATGTATCATTTTTATTCTACTTTTATTATCATTTATTTATTCTGATTATCTATTAATGCTATTTTTTAAATTTTCTACTAGTTTCTTTACAAAATTTGAATACATTGTTTTCCAGAGCAAGTTCTTTCAATTTTCCTCATCTCCCACCCAACAAATTGCAACTCCATGATTAATCTTTCTCTCCCCTTGTATATCCTTACCCCTCTGCTTCCAACCTCTCCCACCCATCTTGGATCCTTATACTCATTCTATATTAATGGTTTTATACAATATTTATCCTTGTGGGACTGAGTTAGTTCACTCAGCATAGTGCTCTGCAGTCCTTCCCAAGTTAGGTAATAATTTACAAAATCATTGCTCCTGTGTGCTGCATAGTATTCCCTGTGTGAATGTACCATAATTTCTCAGTCCATTGGTTGTGGTTTGTGGTTGGACATCTGGGTTGTTTCCATGTTCTTGTTGAATAATCTCTTATGAACGTTGGTGTACGAGTTTCTGTTTGTGCCTCAGTTCTCATTTTCTCAGGATATATTCCAAGTGGTGGAATCGCTGGTTCATATGGAATTTCTATGTTCAGCTTTTCAAGACAGCACCAAACTGCCTTCCAGAATGGTTGTACCATTTTACAACCCCACCAACAATGTATGAGTTTCTTTCTCTCCACATCCTCTCCAACATTTATTACTTGCTGCCCTGTTAAACTTTGCCACTGTTACTGGCATGAGATGGTATCTCACTGTGGTTTTGATTTGCATCTCTCTTATTGCCAGTGATTTGGAGCATTTCTTCATGTGTCTCTTTG
Source organism: Elephantulus edwardii (assembly GCF_000299155.1). Taxonomy (NCBI): domain Eukaryota; kingdom Metazoa; phylum Chordata; class Mammalia; order Macroscelidea; family Macroscelididae; genus Elephantulus; species Elephantulus edwardii. Next base: position 31,619,168 of record NW_006399758.1, on the reverse strand, counting down.
CCATTCGAATATCTTCCTCTGAAAATTATTTCCATATCTTTTGCCCATTTTGTAGTTGGGTTATCAGTTTTTTCTTGTGAAGGCCCATGGGTATTCTGTAAACTTTTGTTATAAGCCTCTTGTTTGAGAGGGTATTACCAAATGTTAGTTCCCAGTTTATGGGTTTTCTTTTCACCATGTTAGAAAAAGCTTTTGATACACACATGGATTTATTATAATTTATTTGAAATAGATTTTCCTCTCCTATCCACGAAGTTGTTCCTTTTGCCATTATGTAATTATGTCAAGGTTAAGCTAAATTTAGAAAGACAATTTCCTGTTCTAAAAGTACATTTTAGAATCAACAATAAACATAGTCTTAAATACAGCACTGGAATCACCACATTGTTCTATAGAGTGTAAAACAATTTAATTCTGATTCACTGTTGGTACATGGAGATGTGGGTTTTTTGTCCTCATGGCTTCACCTATGCAGACTTTTCTATGAACTATAAGAATACATGTTTAGCTCATTGACAGTTGTTAATATAATTTAAATAACACCTGCATTAATTTACAAATACAAAGAATTAATTATTTCAACAATTCCAATTTTATTTGCTGATAAATAAAAGAACATGCTGAGGTAATATTCCATAGTGGATTTAATTATAATAATACATTTTTAGGAGACAATATAGTTTCTTAAAATCTTTACTATTTACTATTTAAAATAATACTTATTAAAGATATACCAACTTTCAGCTTCACCAAGTTATCAGACATTGTACTTGATACTGAGGCTATAAGCTCAAATGAGAGTTTGATTTTTTTTTGGACATATCATCTTGCAGTTTAAATAGCAGAAAAATACAGAAGCAAGTTCAGTGGAGTGCAATGAGATATAATAATATATGAAATACACAGAGTTATAGCAGGGAAATATATTGTAACTTGGTATTAAGGTTGTGTTAAATAAGTTGGGTAATTCAACTTCATCAGCCCAAGAGAAATAGAAAGAAGAAAAGCACGTTTTAACAAAGAAGTTCAAAAGAGTACAGCATTTGATAATCATAACACATGATACACTAAAAGACGAGAAATACTTTTCAAGACAATAGAGTACTTCCTAAATTTCAGACATTTTAATTTTTTTTATTAACTGCTTTTTATTGGTATTTGAGTAAAGTTTAGAGAACAAATTGGTGTTCCTTTTAGCCACCTGTATATAATTTTTACATTAATTGTTAATTGGATAGCAGTACTGTTTCATTTTCCTCTCTCCATTTCCCCTTTCCTGTTCTGAAAGCCTCTTCTTAGTATTGCATGGCTAACTCAAAATCCATGCATGCCTCTCTAGTGGTTCGAATTCTCTAGAGGCTCCATGGAGGAAAGACGAGGAATCTTCCATTCAGTCTGCAGCCCCAGAAACCCAGTGCAGAGTCAGTTATGAGTCTATTCTAACTTGATGGCAATGAGTTTAAATTTTGAGTTTGTTATTAATCCTTCTATTTTTTCCTCTTCCATCTTCTCAGCTTTCTCCCCAAGCATATATGTAACTGAATTTTAATATCAAATCTATCAAAAAAATTATCAGATAAACCAATTGAATGAATTTTACAACTGAGACACAGCATCAATCGTATGCTCAAAACTAAACATTTTAGCACAGTTACATTCTGACTCTTGCCTATCTTGTTATCAACTTTAGTATCATAACAGAGCCACTTAGTTACCATTAATAAGATTTTTCATCAATACTTTAAGAGTGTCCGCGTATAGTAAAAACTCAACCATTTTCCTCTTTGAAAAACAAAGCAATTAAGCTTTTCTTGAAAACTTAGATAATTATAACTTATTGAAAAATTATAATTGTACTTTCATATAAAATTGTGTTTGATACCAATAAAAGAGTTAGATTAATGTTGAGATAAAAAAGACATTACGAAAAGCAACAGCTAACTGAGTCTCATAACTGTGGTTGTGAAATAAAGCAAGACATAAAATATAACAGAATGCTTATAATACTTAAACAAACCACAAGGTATTATAAATCTACAGTGATGTCATACCAGAGCACAATTAAAAAACACTTTTGTTCTTGAGAAGAAATGTTTCTAACTGAGGAATGTTAATATGCCCCTTTCCACAAATCCTCCAAAATCCATTATGTATAGTCACAACTCTTTAGGGGATTAGATAAACTGTGAAATGGTCTACAATATTAAAGTTGATTTAAATAGAAAAATGTTATCAATAAAACAAAAATGAAAGTCACTCCTGCAACTATGGAGTTTTTCAATAGTAAAAGTAAACATAGATATTTCCATTATCCATATGGGGTTAGGCACTGGCTGTGAAAATGGCATAAACCACTTATCAGTTCTCTGAGACACTGCCACATCATTTAAGGACTGAGGATATACTTTGCTGTGTTTATTACGCAGACTAAATGGAACTTTGAAACTTTGCCTTCCATTTCCTTTTCAGAATGACAATTGGCAAACGAGCTGAGAATTTAGAAATATTATGGTGATGCTTGGCTATGAAAGGGGAATCAAATTGGCTTTTTTCATGATAAGCATTTGTATTATCATCAATACAAAAATAAAATAGAGATTCTTAATTTTAGATTAGTCCTCTTATTTTCTACTAGTTTTCTAATGATTCTGTTTATTACACAGAAATGTTCAAGGCCACTGCTAAAAAATGAGCAGGAGAAATAATAAAAAAGAGAGCAGGAGTAATAACAATTCATTACCAGATGCGCTGTAATGTCTTTGTCAAAAGCAAATGCTTAAATTATAAATAATGACAGGCTTTACACTTTTCTGACTAATATTATACTTATCCAAAGATGATGTAATGCAGACTGAAAGTTCCTATGATGCAATGTTAATACAATACAGGCTGTTAGCAATATGCTGTAACCTTAGGAATTTTAGTCACTAGCAATCAGGATTTATTTCACTCAACTATATTTTCCTGTCTAGCTCACAGTGGGAAAGCAAAAATTACTTTTTTAATTAAAAGACAGTAAGGAGTTTTTAAAGATTGGATAGCAAATAGTCAATAAATCTTTCACTCACAATCTTCTTTGGAAACAGAAACAGTGGCTTCCAAACATAACTCATTCAAAACAGCTCATGGCTCTTGAGTAAGAACCAACTTACAGCTGATCTTCCAAGGCTACGAACTGTGTAACTAAGGAGAGTGCTCATCTTTCTGCCACAGAACCACTGATGGGTTGGAGCTGCCAGAGAGGTGCTACTTTTGGCTTGGAAGCATGACTGTCTACACACTATGCCACCAGAGCTCTCCAAGACACACGACTAATTGGGGAAACAGAATCTAACAAGAAAGAGTGTGTTCTCCAGAGCTAGGTACCCAAGGCTAGTGTCCTTATTGCTACTCACTAAAAGTGTTACGTCAGGAAAGGAATTGCAATTTCTCCAAACCTGTGTCTTCTAGTTTCTTTTTTGGTGTAATTGAGTAAATACTAGTTTGATGAATCTATGATTATTAAGAGTTGGTTAGGTAGACAGTTTCAGGATAGGGATAGAAATGAAGCTAGAAAAGCTAACCATTATTCCATTTCTCAAAAATGTCCAAGAACCTGTCATGTTCAATGTGTGTACTTGACAATAGGAAGCAACATCACACAGCATCTAAAGAAGGGCAGAGAGACAAGTATGTCTCTGTTACACTGTACTATGGGTTTGTGTCTACTCTGTTTGAGGAAAAGTGAGCAGAGATGTACAAAAAAGGTGCGCTTCAGTTGAGTTTTGCAGGGTAAGCAGAAGCTAGCTGAATGCTAGACAAAGCTGAGGTTGAAATAGCTTTCATGTTAATAGGTGCTGTAGAGGAACTCTGGTTCATTGTGATCTGTATATACAGCAGATTGAAAGTAAGATGACACTAGAAATATTAGCCAATCAAACTAGATAAAGGGTTCATTTGCAAACTCTCATGTAAATTGTTTGGGGATAAATGGTTTCCCAAGATAGCAAGTACTCTGATAAAACACATAGGGAATCTCATATGGAAATGGACTTAATGAGCCATTTCAGCCCATTTAATGCAGAGCTCCTAAAAAGCAAAAGATTGAAAAACTGAAATAGTATCTTAATGTTTCAGAAAATAAATAGATCTAAGAAAGTTTCTGCAATTTCAACATCTTTGTTTTGGTGCTTTGATGATCATTTTTACCTTGCAGCCACTGGCCTGCTTGGCAAGGAATCGTGTTGTCAACCCAAAGGCAGGCAGTCAGAATTTACCAGTTTCTGCACCAGAGAAAGATAGGCAATCTGCTCCTTTGTGATTTACAGCCTCTGAAAAACCACTGTAGGGTTAGGTCCCAATCAGGACACATAACAATGGGTTTGTTTTTGGTGTTTTTTTTTTAGGTTAAATCTACTCTTTGATATTCAATTCCTGAAGAGCATAAGTCTTTAACCAAATGGCCCAGAACAAAATACATGCCTCTCTATTCCCTGCAAACACCAGCATCTCAGCAATTTGGGGTAATTTTTTGAGGAAATTGTAGTGTTTATTTCCCCCCCCCCCAAGATGATTAAATCAAAGATTTATTCTATTTGAACTTGTTTTCTCTCACTTTGATCAAAGCTTTTTTATCCTCTTATAATAACCCCTTTTTTCCTGTTTGAAGTAAATACTCTCAATTTTTTGTTTGTTTGTTTCATAGTCCTCAGTGAATTTCTTATCTTTTAGGCCAGGCTCAAGGTATATTTTAAATAATCCTGAATCCCTGAAACACTTTCAATAAGAAAGAAGGGTTAAATTGAAGAAAGCACAGTCTGTTTTGAAGGGACATTAGCTGAACAATCAGGAGAGATAAATTAACTCAGTCAGAGATTTATTCACACAATAAACCTTTACTTTAGTATCATTCTTCAAGCAATGTTCTCAAATTCTGTGAGATTCCAGGCTCCGCTTTGTTCCTCTTTCTATAGCAAAGTATTTTGCATTGTACTACGTATATTTATTCCAATTCATTCCATATAAAAGAACTTGCTTCAGATGGTGTAATTTTTTTTTTATGCATTCAGCTTTGTTTAGTCTTTCTGAATCTGAGAGGAGTACTTTCTGCTTTCCCAGAATTTGCTCTACTGATTTTTTGGGTGTCATTTGTTCATACAAGAAAGGGTTTCTGGAAACATACCTAGTGCCTGGAATTATGTTGGGAAGGGAGATTTAGACATGACTAAGATACAGTCTTCCCCATAGAAGTTGTGACTCTATGACAAGTAAGAATAATGGGATCAAAAGGGACACTTGGGAGGACACAACAATTATGTGCTTCACTCTTGAGTTTTAATCCACTCAGCTGTGCCTTGGAAGAAAGGTACAACAACTTACTTTAGAAACTCAGTTACTGAAAACCTTATGTAACACAATTTATTTCTGTGAGCTACAACAAAATCAGTAATAATTAGTGTTGCTTTTCTTCTAATACTGTATGTTAAGAGGATACTTCTTGAATGAACTCTTAAAGTTCAATGAGTTGTAATATGTGATTGAGCTGGTAACTCATAGTAACCCTATGAACAATGGCTCTGAACCTTGACCAAACCTTAGCCAGTCTCACCATGTCTGACACACTTTACCTCATTGCTACAGTAACTGTGTCAAGCCATCTCATCCAAGGTCCTCCTCTCCTGCAGACACTCTACCTTTTTTCAAGCATGATGTCCTTCGCCAAGGATAGATCTCTCCTGCCAACATATCCAAAATATGTAAGATAGAGTTTCAAAATCCTTGCCTCCAAGGAATCATCTGGTTTCACCATCTGGAGGATGAACCATCAGTTCTCTTGGAAGACCCTGATATGTTCAAATCCTTCTCCAGCACCACAACTCAAAAGCATCTATTTGTCTTCTGTCATCCTTAGTCAGTGTCCACTTCTGAGATGTATAGCAAGCAACTGAGAAAACCATGGCCTGGATCAGATGCCTCTTAGGCTCTGGACTTTCATCATTTCTCTTTAGCACTCTGGAGAAGTCCCTGACAGCAGACTTTCTTAAAGCAACTTGTCTTTTGATTTTATGACTGTTTAATAACTAGGTCTGTGTAAAGTATGAAGTGAACTAAAGAGCTACCACTAGAGAGTTAGCAGTATGTGTGGCCCAATCTGCTGAGTGGCCTCTAGAGTCTCAGACAGCCAGTTCATAGCTTTAACTTCAGTTTCCTTCTGACTAACCTGGTTAGTTTAAGGTATGAGACTCTATAATAAAAGATTCTACAATAAAAGAAAGTGCCCTCTTTCTATTTTTATTCCTTGTTTAAAACATTTCTCCTTAGCTGGTCTGTATAATACTTCTCTTAATCTGAACATTCACATT
>NW_006399758.1:31597959-31608909 GCF_000299155.1 Elephantulus edwardii | reverse complement strand
TCTGACATACTTTGGACATGTTGCAAGGAGGGACAGGTCCTTGGAGAGTGACATCATGCTTGGTAGGGTAGATGGACAGCGCAGAAGGCGAAGGCCCCCTATGAAGTGGATTGATTCAGTGACTGAGGTAATCAGGATGGATGTGTCGGAGACGATGCAATTGGCACAGGACAGAGCAGAATGTAGGGCTGTTGTACATAGGGTCGCTATGAGTCTCAAGCGACTCGACGGCACATAACAACAACAACAACAGTGGCAAGAGTCAGGGTCAGAATGACTGGCTCAGGACAGTGTAGATTTCAGAGCTGTTGTACATCGGGTCACTAGGAGTAACAGGTGACTTGATGGCACATCATAAGAACAACAGTGCCAAGAGTGTTGATTGTAGAACCAAGCAAACTGAAATTGTTAAGAATCTCAGTCTTTATCTATCATGATGCTGCCAATTGGTCCAGTCCTGAGAATTTTTGTCTTCTTGATGCTGAGCTTCTGTCTCTTTTGGAGAATGATGCAGTCCTTGACCTTCTGCAGCAAATACTTCAGGTTTTCCACAATATCAGTAAACAAGATTGTGTCATATGCATAATCCAGGTTGTTAATGAGCCTTGCTCTAATTTTGATGTCACATTCTTCCTCATAAAATCCAGCATATCAGATCATCTGTTCTGCATAGAGATTGAAAAGGTATGGAGACAGCATGCATTCCTAACACCTTTCCTGGTTTTGAGCCATGCATTATTTCCTTGCTCTGTTATTGAGGATTGCTTCCTGGTCTAAGTATGGATTTCACATGGGCCAAGTATAGATTTCACATGGACACAGTCAAGTGTTTTGTGATTCCCCTTCTTCTCAAGATTAGCCACAATTTATTGTAACCCAAGTAGTCAAATGCCTTTGCATAGTCAATGAAACACTGATAGACATTTCTCTGGTATACTCTGTTTCAGCCAAGATCTATCCGTTATATGTAGCAGTGTGTTTATTGCTGTTGTTGTGTTCTATGGAGTCAACTGTGAGGCAGTCATGTTGAACATAGAAACAGCATCATCTTCACAATCTCTATTTTACAGAACACTGTTATGCAGTCACTGTATCAATCCCTCTCATTGAGAGTCTTCCTCTCTTTGTCTGGCCCTCTACCTTTCCCAGCATAATGTTTTCTTCTAGAGATTTACAAGCTATTCAAAGTATGTGAGACAAAGTTTTACTGTCCGTGTCTTTAGGAAACACCCTGGCTGCACCTCCAAGACAGATCTGTTGACTTTTTTGGACAGTCCTTGGAATATTCAGTTCTCTTTGTCAACACGACAGTTCAAAAGCATCAATTCTTTGCTAATACACATGATACTCTCTACCCTCTTTCCCTACCCCACCTCCCTCCCGCCATCTCCTTGAATCTCTTGATTAAAGTTCCGACCTGGATAATCACACTGTCTATATTACTTTGCAGTACTCAGAAAAGACTCTTTATTTGTTGTTAGTGCCCATCTGGAAGATGCTCCGTATCATAAGCTAGTTGCTAGAGACTTGTTGGGAGTATCCAGTGCTTCTCAAAACTAGAAATGTGCCAATTCTGAAATTGGGATTCCAGAAAGACGAGAAGTCAATTTTACTGTGTTTAATCATAAGCATTACTTCCTAAATCATAATTTCTTCCAGAATTTTATATTTTGAGACTAGCAAAAAAATAAGTCAAAAAATACAAATAAATAATGTTATACTAATTTGTTATCTTGTTGTTTTGGTTTGTTCGTTTTTTAAATAAATGCAGACTAAGTTTCAGTTCCACTTACTAGGGTAACACGTCCCTTCGCTTCTACTTGCATGCCAAAACAGTCAATGTTTCTCCTCTTATAAAGTCAACATAACCTGCTATTTGGAATAACATTAATTAGCTTGCAGGTTTCATATATTTGAAGGTCACAGACGTTCATGTCACCAACCTCATGCACACAATGAAGACAATACCAGCATCAAGTTTAAGACAACAGATCACAATTCCATTTATTGCCCTTTCTTTCCGTGATGCCTTAGCACGCTGTGAACAATTCTCTGATTGCAGTCTCTTGTTCTTATTTATTTATAAATTATGTGTCCATCCCTCTCGCTTGTTAAATTTTAAACTGTCAGCATGAATTCTTGTTTACAGTCTCACCATTATAATATACTGTTGGTATGTAACTAAATAACTTAACTCAATAAAAAATGGCATGGTAAAATAGAGCCTTCTCACCCATTATTACACCATAATCACTTTTGCCATGACATATTTTTGATGAAAAATATCATGTGTCAAGTAATATAGGTATCTTAAAGATGCTCTAGTTTAGAGAACTGTTAGTTTCCTTGTTTATAGAATGATATGAACTAATGACCTTTATAATTTTTTTAGAATTTTTTGTTATTTGTTTTTGATGGCTGATTTTTATTAATATTTCATTATTCATATGAATTGTGTCTCGTGTGTGCATTGCACTTTAGACAACATTTCATTTACATTAGATTTCATTCATGTATATTGTGGGTTTTTCCCCTTAAAAATCATCCCTCTAGTAACAACATCCATAAAGTATGTAAGCCAGCTACTTGATGCTTCATGCCTTAATATCTCCCTGTTAGATAGTCAATTTCTTATTTGTCTATCCTTATCAAACTCATACAGTGAAGAAGCAAAAAGATGCCTTTTTAAACAAGAACTCTAATGTTCTAATGTGCATACAAACACATAAACATGTATGTGCCTGTGTGTGTAAAACTTTTACTAATGAATATGAAGTTGTTGTTGTTATTGTTATGCGTTGTCAAGTCTCCTGCGACTCACAGGGATCCTATGTACAACAGCCTTAAACTCTGCCCTATCCTGTGCCAATCTCACTGCCTCTCCTGCACTGTCCCGCCACCCTCCCAAGTATCATGTCCTTCTCCAAGGACTGCTCCCGCCTTGCAACTGTGTCCAAAGTTTGTCAGAGGAAGCTTCAGAATCCTTTCATCCTTGCCTCCAAGGAGCAGCCTGGTTTTATCCTCTCCAGAACAAACCTGTTCATTATCTTATCAGTCCATGGTACATTCAATACTCTTTTCAAAGACAACACAGCTCAAAGGCATCAATTGTCCTTCTATTATCTCTAGTCATTGTTCAGCTTTCAGTCGCATAGCAAGTGATGTTATAGATCAACAGAATGATGAAGAAAATCTTAGCCCCCAGAAGCATAAAATTCTATGACAGTAGGATTAATTATTTTCAGACTCTGATGAGACACAATGGAAATACTGTATTGCATCTATTCTAAGCAGTGCACTCAAACAAGATAAACACAGTCTCTATAAATTAGGACTGTAAAATCAGGAAATGGATCTAAAATTTTCTCTGAGGACAACTGTCAAATATATATCTTAATTATACACATATATTCCATTGGCACTGAGTTGATTACAACTCAGAGTGACACTAGAGGCTAGGGTAGAGGATTGGATAGGTCAGCCAAGAGTTTCCAAGTGTGTAAGTCTATACAGAAGTGGCCTGACACATTTTTCCCCCTCAGAGCACCTGTTCAGTTCAAATCATTGACCTTTTGGGCAGTAGCCAAGTACTTTACCTATTATGTCATGATGAATTCTTATGTGTTAATACATATACACAAATGCAAAGAATTTTTTTTTTCTTCTATGTATTTTTACGTAATGAAGATTCTGTTTTATTCTATATTTAGTAAAGTAAAGGTTAGGGAAAAGTAGAAAAGTACATGAAAAGTATTCAATACCAAATACAGTATGCACTATTCTGTCAACAATACATTCCTGAGTGATATGACACATTTCTTTTAACTCATGGGAAAAAATTCAACTGGCAGAAATTTCTAATAGAAATGTAAGATTTATAATATCTATCATTTTAAGAATTCTGTCAGTGACTAAATTTATCAATATACCATATTCATATCTCTATAGTAATAATATGGAACTGTAGTGGGATATGGTGTTACATGTTGTACTGCTAACCACAAATGAGCAGCTCAAATGTACCAGTTTGTTAGTTTCCTCCCATCACAGAAACATTTACAGCATTCAAAACATAACGGAGGACTGCTATGAGTTGGAATTGGTACTGGGTTGGTGTTTAGGGTTTATTTTTGGATTGATAAAATCTCTTACTTCTCACTAGTGGGACTTGAGCCACTAGGGACTTGCGGTCTATGAAATTAACTGCATAATTATTATTAAAAAACAGTTACTTCAGCATGGAGCATCCAAAGTAACAGTAAAAATGCTAGGACATGTCAGTTTTGGGTTTCAATTATTATAGATATACATATATACTTTATAACAGCTGTAATTTATCATAAAATATAAACAGTGCTGGGAAATGTAAAAAAAAATCAACTGTAAATCTGAAGACAACTGATTTGTCTCCAACTCTGGCAATACAACATTCTTTCAGAGCTCTAGTTAGCAACTTCGCAACATCAGTCACAAAGAAACTGCCATCCTGACCAAAGTTGACAAGGTCACAATGATGCTCTGATGGTTAGACAGACTGCCTTATGGGTAAAAACAAAAAACAAAACCCCAAACTATATATATATAGCCAACAAAACAACCCTTTAAAAGAAAAAAAAAGCAATTTAGAAAAGAGAAGAGACACTGCCTGTCTGTGAGGGACCATTTATTAAATGGGTCAAGGAACACATATTTCAAATAAGACTGTTGGCAATAAAGGGCATAGATTCAGTCTGTAATAAACACCAGCCTGATGTTCACAGAAATAACACTGCCAGGGCTGCCCTTTAGAACATTGATCCAGTGCTAGTAAACAGTGGGTGTGAGAACAATACAGTAAGTACAGATCATGGGCATTTTATAATTCATTACAGTTAAAAAACATCGAAGGGTAAGTGACAAGTAATGCTAAATATTCTTAAATTTAACACGTGGCACAGAAACTGAGTAATGAGAATGTATCTGATAGTGTCTATTAATTTAAAAGCTCTCCTGATAAGAAGTGGTAAAGCTGAATAAATAATGAAAGATTTTAATCCTAATTATTATTGTAAGTATCTTGGTTACTCCTTCTCATTATGAAAGCTAGGTGTCTTCATTAGATTGCCTTTAGACCATTACCTTCCTATCAACTACTCAGAATGCTGGCCTGATATTGCAAAATCTAGATAAGTATTTTCAAGCCAAATCCTGACTCAAAATATCATCCAACAGTTTTAAAAATGTGCCCACTAGGTTCACAAATAAGGAGAATAAATGTATGGTTAAATCATAAGTTTTGTTCAACAGTATTATATATGGGTTGAAGAAGTGAAATGATTCTTGTTTGGCCATAATTTTTAAACATATTAAAATCCAAAGGTAACAGGGCATAATTTAAAATTAAGAAAGGTTTTATCAGTGTTGTATCCTTTTTCTCTACCTATTTAACTTGTATGCTGAGCAAATTATTAATAAGCTGGACTTTATGAAGAAAAATGCGCCATCAGGATTGGTTGGAGACTCATCAATAACCTTCGTTATATGGATGACACAACTTAGCTGGCTGAAAGTGAGGAGGAATTGAAGCACTTGCTGCAGGAGGTTCGACAATGCAATATTCAATATGGATTGCATCTCAACACCAAGAAAACAAAATTTCTCACTACTGGTCCGACAGGCTACACTGTGTGGTCAGAGAAAGGATTGATACGGTCAATGACTATATTTCACCTGGATCCTCAATCAATAATACAGTTGGTACCAGCAGTCAGGATATCAGGAGGTGTATTGCACTGGGAAAGTCTGTAGTCAGGGACCTCTCTAAAGTATTTGAGGAGTAACAACGTCAGATTGAGGAATAACGTGCACCTGATCTAGGCCATGGTCATTTTCATCACTTGCTATGCAGAGCTCTACAATGGTAAAGGATGACAGAAGATTTGATGCCTTTGAGCTGTGGTGTTGGAGAAGAGTGCCGAATATCCCATGGACTGCCAACAGAACAAACAGATACATCTTGGAAAAGGTGCAGCCAGAGTGCTCCTGGGATGCAAACACGAGGAAGCGTCCTCTCACATCTTTTGGTATGTTGCTAGGAGATGTTATTCCTTGGAGAGGGATATTATGCTAAGCAAAGTGGAGGGAGAGTGAAAGAGAAGATGACCGTCCACGTGGTGACCCTCAACATGGTGGCCCTCAACATGGGTTGATGTATTGACTGTGGCAATGGGCTTGAGTGGGTAGAGATTAGGAGGATGGCATGGGATAGGTCAGTGTTCAGATGAGTTTTTTATAAGGTCTCTATGAGTCATACTCGACTTGGCTGACACTTAACAACAAACAATTTCAACGATTCCATATCTAACTATTTCTCAAGTCTTCTCTTTAAGATCTATTCTAATACTTCCATACAATCTTTGAAATAATTTTTAAGGTGAGAAAGCTGACTTGCAAACAATTAGAACATAATATTTATAAGTATAAAATATTTTAAAACAATAATCCTATTTCTTTACCACACTACCACTCAGCAAGGTATCTGGAATATCGAAGGGCTGCAAGTCCACTTGAAAGGCTCTTTTTCTAATACTTGAACCCAATTCATAATGACTTGTACTCTCTTTCCCTCACTTACTCACTCACTCACTCACAGGTTCCCTCACTCAGTAACTGCTTTTAAATTGGTTCAGACTTATAGTGGCCCTCCATTGGGTTTCCAAGGTTTTTAATCGCAAGGAAAGAAGACTTACCATCTTACACCAGTGGAATGGTTAGTAGATTTCAATGGTCGGAGATGCACACCTTTGTGTTAACACCTCAGCTGATTTGGAACTATGCCACCAGAGCTCCTATACTTTGGCTAGTGTTAATTTCATTAACCAAGACAGGAAAACAGACTGCTACAAGTACCTTTGGTGACCTTGGGGTAATGAGCGGTGTTGTCATCCCAAAGGTATGCAGTTCAAATCTACCAGCTGCTCCCTGGGAGAAATATGGATCATCTCCTCCTGTGCAATTTACTGCCTCTCAAAACTCACTCGAGGATCAGTTATGAATGAGTTCTAACTTGACAGTAAATAATAATGCTAACAATAATATTTATTTCTTTGCTTGTGAACCACAGAAAACAAGGGTGAGGAGAGAGAAATTTGTACTCAATTGCGACTAGTAATCACTGAGAAAAGGCAGCTTGAATTAAATAAAACTCTGTATGTGGGATACAAATGCAAAAAGGAGAAAGTGAATTGTCAAATATTCAATGTCTTTTCAGATCATGGAATTTGGCAGCTGTAAAATTGAGTCACTTGATAGAATCTTTAAAAATTTCACCCTTTTTGCCCACAGAATTGGCAAATATTAAGCCTAATGAGACAAGACTACTAAGATGTTATTTTCCTATAGTTTAGAATTAAAAAAATTCCATAAATTTTTCACAAAATGAAAAACTTTTCATATATATATATATATATATATATATATATATATACATAAATATATATGAGAAAATGCAAGGAATTTTTAATAGGTCTTCAAAAATTGGATAAAGAAGGAAGATAAAATCTGAACTGTAGGTATTGTGAAAATTTTACTGTGAAAATGAAAATACTAGTTTGTGCTGCAGCCATAAATTACTAAACTAATTATCTAGTAGCAGGCATAACTGAATCATTCAAAGCGGTAATTAGCAATCAGACATAAAGAGTACTGCTACTATTTCTTGTCATACTGTATTTAGCTTCCATGCAGCCTGGAGGAACTGAATTATTTCCTATCCTTCTCAGAGGGCATTACTGCTATATTGAGTGCATCAGCCCATATTATTACTCCCAGTAGTTTAATTCCTCACTGGACTGCACATTTCTGATTTCCTCTGTCAAAAATTTCCAAGTTCTACAAGGACCTTAAAAGTAGACATCTTCTTAGTAATCGTTTCTGCAATGTATATGTAAACCACAACAAAACAAAATATGCATTTTCTTTATTAGTGCTTCGTTTTGATCTTGAACTTATGCTATCTCATCTTCAGCATTTTCTAAAGTATTATCTCTTAAGTTATAATTAAATATATAAAGTAATAAGACCTCTAGAACTTTCACTTTCAAACAAAACTCTGAATGCTGGTGCAATGTATTCACTCAGTGTTCTATTCTGTTACTGAACAGTTTCCTTGAACTGATACATGAACTTGGGTCCTAAAAATATGAGAGGAGATGGAGTTCCTCATCCACTTCTCACTGTCATTTGCTAAGAGCAGGTCGTCACATAAATATTTGCAACTGAATGTGGTAAATGAGCGAGTTAATTGGATTTTTAAGACATACACACTAAAACCACCTAAGAGTTGTGACACAAACAGAAATTTAATCTAGTGTTAGTGAGGAAAAAGACAAGGTCAAGGTGAGGTGTAGAAAATCCAACCCAGAGAATTTTAGAATTGGGAAGAATTTAGAGAAATACCAGGAATTTGTGAGATATAGGCACTTGTTATAGATTATATGACCAATTAAGCAATGTGTGAACCAAAGTGAGTGGATGTCATTAATCTACACAAGGACGTGAGAGCTTGTACACACACACACACACACACACACACACATACACATACACTCCACACACAAATAATAAATACATATGTGAAATAATTGAACTTATTGAATCTGAAATGACTGAGAATTAAAGAAGGGTAGATCCAGATAGCTCCATGTAGTGGAAGCTTAAGGTAGAAGTCTGGGCAGTTAATAAAGATTTGAATGTCACTTGTATAAAAGACAAACTGGCACTTCAAACCAGGAGAATGAGAGAGATAAAAGTAATCATGAGACCAAAACTTCTTGAGAAGAAAGAAAAGAAACCCTGAGGAAGAGGAGTTCACGAAGAAGACTAAAAGAGACACAATGAGAAAAACTACAGACCAAAGCAGCAAAGAATAATCTAAAATCTAGTCAATACAATCACTGGATTTAGTCATCATAAAAGGTGCTGTTGGTTATGTTTAGTGATATTAAGAAAACTTTTATAAAATAAATTTTGTATTAGTCTAGGGAGTATAAGCAGTATATAAACTACTCTTTTGAAAGTGGTAAATAAGAGATTTTGCTTTAAAAAATAATTGTGGTTATGGAGAACAAATTTGTAAATCATTATCATGATTATAAGTCATGTTTGCTGAAAATTTCACATTCACAGAACATACAGACCATCTACTCAACCTCACAGTAATTCAACCAGGGGCTACCTTATTGTCTCTAGATTGGAAACATTTGAATCAGGCTGAGGGGTATTATGACAAATCAGAGAACTGCAAAGACTGTGGCGTTAAAACTGAACCTCCAAAATATCTAATCCAAAGTGTGCAGTTTCTACCACCCAATGTTTTGCTTATGTCTTCCTTATGTTAACAAATTCAAAAGGATAGGTAAGGAATACAAGTATTAATGCATATAAACTTGGAGAGGTAGTTGTGAGAAATAAAATTAAAAATCAAGTCAGTTTTTTTCTTTTTAAAATAGAATTTTATTAGATGCCGATTCTGTAATGCATCAGTTCTGAACTATAGCTTAAAGAGACTCAAGTTCAAAAAGACTGCTATCAAAAAATCTTAGGTAGGGGAGAATTTCCAAATGGTTGAGTTAGGAAACCACTTATGTGAGGGCTCTGAACAGTAAAAAGCAGTAAATCCCTTACTTAGCTGTGAGTTTAGCAAAAGAACATATGGGATCATTTATGGTAGAAGACAGAATACAAACATAAAAGAAAGGGTTCTGAGTAATGGGAGTGACTTTGCAAGGAACATTCAAAGAAGAACTTATGCCTTTTCTTTTCTGGAAGCATCTAGGAACTTAACATCTCTTCACTTGGTACCATTTCAAAGGTTAACACATTTGCATTTGAGGGAGGTTACAGAGTAAATGTATTTTCTGAAGTCCCGATCTGCCTTGCACAAATACAGCAATTTAGAAAATGAAAATAAAAGGAAAAACATGCACATAATTTGGGAAGAGGAGGAGTTGTGCTATTTAAAGGCTTATTTTTTATTTTCTTGAAGGGTGGACATCTTACAATTAAAATATAAACACAGAGACGAAGGTGAAAACTTAAGAGCTCCCAAGACCTGTGCTTTTGAGTTTAATATTCTAATTCTATTATTTTGAGATTAAATCACATGCTTGTTGGATACTTGTATGTAATCACTGCATATAAGAATAGAAGGGAACCTATGAAAATACGACAGTTTCTACTGTTCTTTTGGAAGAAAGGAAGGCAGAGAGCCCAGAGATCTAGCCTGAAATATGCCCACTCTGTATCAAGCATGACACCCAGCTTTTACATGAGGAAAGTGGGTGGACAAACCTGACATCATATATATCAGTTTTCATTTACAATAATTGCTAGACCATTTGCATTTATTTATTAAATAGAAATCGCAGGCTGCAGGTGGTGAGTCCCTCAGAGCAGCCTATAGAGTCAGGCTGCGAGAGAAGAGTGTGGCCTTTTGGTCAGTACAGAATCTGCTATGTTCTACCCCGCTAGTGCTCCATCAGTAGAGACTGAAGTAATTTATCTTTTTCTTTTTAAAATAGGATTTTATTAAATGCAAATTATGTAATGCATTAATTCTGAACTATAGCTTAAAGAGACTCAAGCTCAAAAAGATTGCTATCTGAAAATTCTTAAGTCAGGGAGAATTTCCAAATGGTTGAGTTAGGAAAACACTTAAGCACAACAGTCAAAGACTCGTCAAGTGGACCTGGAAAGGCCTGGATGGTTAAGAGCTCTCCCCTGGGAACCCAAAGGTTGGAGGACAGATGTTGGAGGCTCAAACTCACTCAGTGGCTCTACTGGAAAAAAGGGCTGCCAATTTACTTCCTTAACATCCATAGGGAAGAATTCAAGATACTAAAGAGTTGAATAGAAGATTTCAAAAGGCAGCACGGGATGACAAAGCAAAATATTACAATGAAATGTGCAAGG
>NW_006399758.1:31563608-31596369 GCF_000299155.1 Elephantulus edwardii | reverse complement strand
TAATTGGGATGGGAGTGTCAGAGACAGTGCGATTGGCACAGGACAGAGTGGAGTTTAGGGCTGTTGTACATAGGGTCGCTATGAGTCGCAGGCGACTCAACGGCACATAACACCAACACCAACAACATCCATAGCCAATAAAAACCCCAAGGTTCATGATGAGTAGGCATCTATTCAATGGCTCCCAACGGGAGCAACAACAGGGTTGAGTCTCTATTCTAGAGAGTCATAAGGGCAACACACCTTACGGTTATTTTCATAATGCAAAAAAATGTTATTGCTGTTAAGTACTAATGACAATTACAGAGTGAATAATCCTCTATGAAGTTTGCTCATCACCCGTCTTCACAGATGATCATGTACTATGTGTGGTTGTTGTTGATTGCCTTCAAGTTGAGCACGACTCATAGTGACCCTATGAACAAAAGATATGAAAGCCTCTAAACAACTATTGGTATTTATCAAAGTTCAAAGAGTTTCTGGAGGCATGTTGTTTAGGAAATGGATGAGCTCATGCTTCCAAACCTGTCATAAAATGTTTTTAGCATAGCAACCCTACGTACAGCAGCTCTAAACCCTTCCCTGTCTTGAGCCAGTCTCACTAATTCTGACACACCAACCCCCATTGCCCCAGTTACTGCATCAATCTATCTCATCCGGGGTTGGATCTCCCTCTCCTGCACTGCCCATCCACCCTTTCGAGCATGATGTCCTTCTGGAAATTGAGCTGAAGCAAAAACTTTAAGAAGGCACAAAGCACACACAGAGACTCATACACACTTCAAACCCATTGCCACTGAGTTGGGACTGACTATGTAGCTAAGCCTCCACTGGATTTTTAAAAGACTGTAAATTGCAAGTTAGAATACTGCTCATCTTCCTCCCAAGGAGAGATGAACTTCTAGAGAAGTGTCACCTTTGTATTAACTGAACTATCCCCTACAAATTATAATACAAGACATATAGACATATAACCAAAACAATTTATCAAATTGAAATTATCTACTAATTTTTCTTTACTTCTTAAAAATAAAAAAATAGAAAGCTTAATTTGCTATTACCATTTTGTTTGCTTCTTTCATAATTGTCTTTCTAACTAGACTCTTAAAAGAGTGTTCAATTCACTAAAATCTATCAAAACTTGCTGAAAAAAGAAAAGAAAATGCAAATATATGGAAAGGCCTGTTATGTATAAGACTTAATACTGTTAAGATATGAAGACTATAAAAAGTGTATATATTCACCATATAAATTGTGACTCCTAGTGATCATACAAGACAGTATAATTGTCCCATAGATTTTCTAAATCTTAATATTTATAATATCATTAGTATTATATGCAAGCAAAATTCTGCTGAAAATTAGCCAAAAACAACTGGATCAGCACATCAACAGGGAAGTGCCAGAGAAGTGCAGGATATGTTTAGAAGAGGCCGTGGTACTAGCAATATTACAGATAATGTTAGGTGGATCTTGGTTGAAAGCAGGGATTACCAGAGGAACATCTCTCTTTGTTTCATTGACTGTGCAAAGGCATTTTATTGTGTGGACCACAGAAGAATGAGATCCCAGAACACTTGATCATGCTAATGTGAAACCTATACTTGAACCAGGAGGCAGTCGTCAGAACAGAGCAGGGGGACACTGCATGGTTCAAAATTGGGAGTGGTGTACGCCAGGGATGTGTCCTATCCCCATACCTTTTCAATCTATATGCAGAACTGATTATCTGGGAGGCTGGGCTCTATGATGAGAAATGTAGCACCAGCCTGGAGGAAGAATCATCAACAATCTGTGTTATGTAGATGACACAACCTTGCTTGCTGCAACTGAGGAGGACGTGAATCACTTGTTGCAGAATGTCGGGGACTGCAGTCTTCAATATGGATTGAAGCTGAACATCAAGAAAACAAAGATTCTCACCATTGGGCTGATAAGGCAGCATCATGATAGATGGTGAAGAGATTGAGATTGTTAACTGCTTTAGTTTTCTTGGCTCAACAATCAACACTCTTAGTGCCAGCAGCCAGGCAATTAAAAGATTAATTGCTTTGGAAAAATCTGCTGTCAGAGATCTCTCCAAAGTACTGAAGAGCAACAATGTCCGTCTGGAGACTAAGGTGCACCTGATACAGGCCATGGTCTTTGCACCTAGTTGCTATGCATCAGAAACCTGGGCAATGAGTAGGGATGATAGAAGGTGAATTGACGCCTTTGAGCAGCAGTGCTGGAGAAGAGTATTGAATATACCATGGACTGCTAGGAGAACAAACAGGTTTTGTCCTGGAGAAGGTGAGAGCAAGCAGCCTCTTGGAGGCAAGGATTCTGAAGCTTTGTCTGGCCTACTTTTGACATGTTGCAAGGAGGGACCAGTCCTTGAATAAGGATGTCATGATTTGGAGGGTGGAAGGACAGGAGAGGAAGATCCTTCATGGGGTGGATTGATTCAGTGACTGGGTCAATGGGGGTAGGTGTGTCAGAGACAGTGAGATTGGCACAAGATAGAACTGTGTTTACGGCTGTTGTACATAGCATTGCTATGAATTGCAGGTGACTCAAGGACACATAACAACAACAGCAATCTTTATGAAAGTATATTCAAATACAAGACTGTCATTTAATAGGCCAGATATTAACCACTGCAGCACCAGGTATCACTGATTGAACTCAATTTATCGAAAAATCCCAATGATATATTTTACTGAAGTGAAGAAATGAGCCCTTAAATTCACACGAAATGCCAGAGACCACAATCAAAGTTATTTTGAAAAGGATGATCAAAATAGAAAGATAAGTTTCACAATCTCAAAATTAGCTCTAAAGCTACAGAATTAGAAAATGTGGTACCGGTGTGCATGTGTATAAATGAACTTATTATTTCATATTTTTCTTGATATTTCCAGCACAATTAAGAGATTCAAAAATTGTAAGATATTATAGAAATGTCTAAACATAAATCAGAATCAAATATTAGCTCCATTAAAAATACTCAAAGTCACTCACTGCTGTCAAGTTGGAAATGACTCATAGCTGACCTGCCAGTGGGTTCTGACAGGCTATAAACAGCACAGAAGGAAATTGTCTATCTTACTTCCATAGAGCTGCTGGTGGATTTGAACTAACTGTCTTAGGGTTGACAGTGCAACTCTACCCACCAGTCCACTTCATATTAGAACTATTAGTAAATATTTTAACATATAATATTATTTAGAAAACTAAAGGGACATGTAGAAGAGATTTTGTCATTAAAAGTTTAGATTAATTTTTGTCACAAGAGGGAGCCCATGTTTTTAAATTTATACCAACACATTGCAAGTAAATGAAAGTAATTCAATTCCAATTAAATATGAGCAATAAATTTTTCAGTGCAGTCTATTATTAATAAAAATACAAATTAATATAAAATATCTATTATCTTCTTTCATATTTTTATGTATTTGGCTGGAAGATGAGAAAATATATTTTTTTTTCCAAACTGAAGTAGCATTAAAAATTTCAGGTAGCAAAGAAAACATACATACATATATATAATTTTAAGGAAAAATCTGAAACTCAAATAGATTGCTTCAAATAGTATACTGTAAAGAGAGAAGTAGATAGCTGTTATCTTAGAGTTCACAATTATATATCAGATAGTCTTCAAATTTAATTTTAATCATTTCTAGAACACAGCTGTTAGATGGGTAGAAAAAACAAAAATAAGTATTATATAAAACTTTTTAAATAATATTTAACAATTCCAATGTCTTCACCATCCATCATGATGCTGCCAATCAGCCCAGTGGTGAGAACCTTTTATTTTCTTGATGTTGAGCTTTAATCCATATTGAAGGATGCAATCCTTGACCTTCTGCAGCAAGCACTTCAAATCTTTCTGTTTCAGCAAGGAGGATTGTGTCATGGCATAACGCAGATTGTTGATGAATCTTCCCCCAATCCTGATACCACCTTTCTCCTCATACAGCCCAGCCTCCTGGATAATCTGTTCTGCATACAGATTGAAAATGTATGAAGATAGGACACATCCCTGGTATATACCCTTCCCAATTTTAAACCATGTAGTGTGTCCTTGCTCTGTTCTGATGACTACCTCCTTGTCTAAGTTTCACATAAATACAATTAAGTGCTCCGGATTCCCATTCTTCTCAGAGTCAGCCACAGTTTGTTGTGGTTCACACAGTTAAATGCCTTTGCATAGTCAATGAAACACAGACAGACATTCCTCAGGTACTCTCTGCTTTCAGTCAAGATCCATCTAACATTAGCTATAACATCCCTTGTGCCATGACCGTTTCTAAACCCAGCCTGCACTCCAGGCAGTTCTCTGTTCATGTGCTAGTTCAGTCGTTTTTGGATAATTTTTAGCAGAATCTTTCTTGTATGTGATATGAATGATATTGTTCAATAATTTCCACATTCTGTTGGGTCATTTTTCTTTGGAATGGGACCAAATATAGATTACTTCCAGTCACTTGCCAGGCAGTTATCCTCCAGATCTTTTGGCACAAATTAGTGAGCACATCCAGGGCAGCATCTGCTTTTTAAATATGTCAACTGGTATGCTATCAATTCCACTCTTGGTACTAGCAGCCAGGAAATTAAAAGACTAATTGAATTTTGAAAAGTCTGCTATCAGAGACCTCTCCAAAGTACTGATGAGCAACAGTATCAGTCTGGAGACTAAGGTGCACCTGATCCAGGCCATATTCTTTGCAATTAACTTGGTATGCATCAGAAAGCTGGACAATGACCTGGGATGGCAGAAGGAGAATGATGCTTTTGAGCTGTGGTGCTATAGAAGAGCATTGAATATACCATGGACTGCTAAGAGTACAAACAGGTTAGTTCTAGAGAGTATGAGAACAGGCTGTTCCTTGGAGGTGTGGATTCTGAAACTTTGCTTGACCTATTTTGGAAATGTTGCAAGGTGGAACCAGTTCTTGGAGAAGGACATCTTGCTTGGGAGGGTGGATGGACAGTGAAAGAGAGGAAGACCCTTGATGAGATGGATTGATTCCGTGATTGGGAAATGGGGGTGAGTTGTAAGAGACAATAAGATTGGTATAGAAAAGAGCAGGGCTTAGCGCTGTTGTACATAGGGTTGCTGTGAGTCACAAGCGATACAAGGGCACATAACAACAACAATTAAGCTCTTTTCTACATCTTTATCAGTGGTTTTAACTACATTTCAACAGAACAAGATTTCAACCTAATGTTATTAAGGTTACTGTGAGGCACTGTATGTAATTCAATCAAATTTCATCATGCTCATAAGACTCAACGGGTCAACAAATAAAAACCAATACCAACTCTGTTGTCATAAAGGACCCCATGTATTTGGCACTACATTTCACAGGAATTTTAATAAAAGAAAATTTTCTTATTTTTTGAGTAAAGCTAATATAAATCTGTTTAAGTCACTTGTTTAAAAAGAAGTACTTTTGATTATTAATGTCCCTTCTCTACACTGATTTTTCAAGGAGCTTTGGTGGCCTACTGGCAAGAACACGCACTGAAATCATGAAGGCTTTCAGTTCAAAGGAGAGTGATAGGCAATTTCCTCTTGTGTGATTAACTGCCTCTAAAACCTCTCAGAGAGTCAGCTATGTGTCATTTCTGACTCTATGGTACACAACAACAACAACACTGACTTGAGGGGTTAGAGGACATTCTACATTGATCTTCTCTGTTTCTTCATCTTCCATTCACTCCTCTGTTTATTCCAGTAGTGTGTATCTGTACTGTCAGAGCTCCTCATAATAATTCCTAAGTAAAATGCCCCAAAGGTCATTTTTCAGCTTTTATTTTCCTGGTTCTTTCTGAAGTACTGATGATAGGTCTGTTTCATCCATGGGCTTTTCTCTTAGTGACAGCTTCTTATTACTCAGTTGCTCAGCACTCAAACACACTATCAGTTGATGTCTCTTGAAGTCTCCTTTACTTTCATGATTCCCAAGCTCTGCTAGGTTAAAACATAAACAGATGAGTCTATCAGAATTACTTACCTGTCATGCAAATTTAACTATTCCTTTTTCCTACTAATGCATCGCCTGCTATTCCTCTTGCCTATATATAACAAATATACTGAACTAAATTTGTATGCAGAGAAAATAAACTGAGGCATTGGAATATATGAAGAAGAATGTAACATCAGGATTGCAAGAAGACTCATTAACAATGCATGTTCTGCAGATGACACAGCATGTTTGCAGAAAGTACAGAAGACTGGAAGCACTTCCTGAAGAAGATAAAACGACCACTGTCTTCATCATCTCAATAACAATCCTCACAATTAGAACAAAAGGCAAAATCATGATAGGTGGAGAAAAGGCTGAACTTGTTACTTGGATCTATAATCAATATAGCCCTCAAGAAATCAAAAGACATATTGCCTTGGACGAATCTGCTGCTGAGGACCTCTTTAAAAATGCTAAAGGGTAAGGGTCTGAGTTTACACCCCAAGATATATCTAACCCCAACCATGGTATTTTCAACTTATTTTGCATTTATGAATAAGGAAGATTGAAGAAGATGCTTTTATCCCTCTGACCCTCTGAATTGTGATGTTTAGCAAAGATTACTGAATATCCTATGGACTGCTGAAAAAAAAAATAAATGTGTTTTGTAAGAATTGCCACTAAATTGTTCTTTAGAGGCAAGGATAGTGAAATTTTGCCATGTTACCAGGAGGTGTCAATTCTTGAAAAAAGGGGGAGGGGGAAAGACTCTCAATAAGATGGATTTACTCCTTGGCTACAGTAATGTTGTGAATCAAGTGGAGATAATGAAGTTGGTGTCGAAAAGGACAAAAATCTGCTGTTCATAGGGACATTATGAGTCACAATTGACTCAACATCTAATAAAACAACAAAGTAAAAGTAATAGAGTGGAAAGTCAAAGAGTAATTTTTTTGCTATTATGGAGACCCTATTTTCTCGTATAATGTTTTATTTAAGGCTTCTTGTTTTGATTACTTATCCACATAAAAGGGAATTTTGATGGTCTAGTACATGGGGGGTGCTCTGGTGGCCTAGTGGCAAGAAGCTGCACTGCAGTCCCAGAGGTACACAGTTTGAATCTACCAGATTCTCTGCTGGAGGAGGGGCAATCTCCTCCTGTACCAGTCTGATCTATGACTCGACGGCATCAAACAACAATAACAATGATGACGACAAAGAGAGAGCTACGTTGGCCTAGTGGAAAGGAAGCTATGCTACCAAGCCAAAGGTGGGTGATTTTCCTCTCTGGCCCTTGGCCACGTTCAAATTGTCTTCCTTTCAAACATTCTTCTAGGTGGTATAGCACTGGTCTGTGCGTTGCTGTACAGAAGCAACTCGTGGTTGCTGTGATGATGAAGACTGTGACAGTGATGTACCAATCGTGGTAATGGGTACCCGTGGTGGACAGTGTTGGCTGGAAGCAGGAGCGGCATCCACTTCCGAAATGGCTTGCCTCTGGAAACTATATGTATGAACATTGCTCAGGCCATTCGTTCATAGGGTCGCTGTGAGTCATCTACGACTCGAAGGCATCAAACAACAACAACAAACAGTACATAGGGAGTTGTGTTGTTAACCTAAATTCACCAGAAGCTCTGCAGTAGTAACATGGGAAATCTTATGTGATTTACAACATCTGAAACGCAATGGAGGTTCATCTGGAAGTAGATTCTAACTTGACAACAATATCGAGGTTTTTTGAAATCCACACAAAGAAAAACAAAGATCACAGATAATATTTCCTCATCTGATCTTCGGTGATTAAAAAAAAAATTACAAGATTGGCTCTTCATTCCATTATTAAACAGGCAGAAATAGACAGCATCAGGTTGTTTAGATACGACAATTTTTCTTCAGTTCATCAAGATCCCCGTTTTACCTTACCACGTCATTGCATTAGAAGGTGGGTATCAGTTGATATACAGCATAGAGCCTATGCTATCATATTTCTTAGACTAGAACTAAGAAGAAGATGATGTTCTTTTTACTTCATTTCAAAGGTTGGAAAAGGAAAGTTAAGTCAAAGGTTATATACTTCAAGAAAAATGCAAAGAGCGAATTCTGTGTCCAAAGTGTCAATTTAAGGAGTCCCTACATTTCTAAACTGGCTGCTTATTCAGTACCTGCATGGTCCCTACAGGCACTGAGCTTGTGACCACAGGATAAGACCTGAGCCATTCACTCTGCACCATTCAGGAAGGTACTAAGTGTTTTACATATTGAGCATGAGGAGACATAACCATAATAAAGGAGTAGATATATATGCCTCAAGGTTTTTCTACCTCAGGAGATCCCCAATTCCTATTTGCACATAAAGAAACCAGGTCTACCACTCACTGATGCTTTTTTAGACAGACTAGCTCCAGCTGTAAATAGTGAGTCTCAATATATTCAATGAAACATAAAAATTCCCGGACTTCAGAAAGACATGAGAATTATTCTGCCTGTTTCAGTTTTGACCTTCTATAAACGGGTTCATAATTCCCCATTGTAAAGAGTAATAGAGATAATACTTGCTGAAATTACTCTCTTAATTTAGAAAAAAAATAAACCCTAAAACCCAAAACAAACAAGACAGCAAACCAAACGAATCTATTGTTGCTTTGTCAGGTGACACCACTTACTGTGTACTCTTAAATTTGTCACTTATCACCCAGAGCAAAATTTTGCTCTCCTGCGACTCAAAACAATCTTACTATCCAGTCAATTCTGACTCACAGTGATCTTCCATTGAACTTCCTGGCTCAAGGCCTAAATCTTCCTTGAGGAGACCGCCCCTCTTTCTCTGTTCTATTGCAACATGTAACACAAGACACCACCAGAGTGCCTTCTCCTTGGTGTAACAGGACAGTAATACTCAAATCCTAGGGAGCTCCGGCCTAGTTTTAAGAAATGTCACTGCCCACCTAAAAATATGTTGTTATGCAGGAGAAAGATGGGCAGTCTTTGTGATTTACTGTCTTGAAAACCTGCTCGAGAGTCAGCTATGGATCAGTTCTGACTCAATGGTACATAACAACAACAGTAACTCAAAGCCTAACATTGCAGTGACAATTCACCAGCCAGTGCAGTCGAGCAATAATAATGGTTGTGTGGCTTTTATTAATTTCTTCCAATGTGCCTCAGCTGTATTTATCAAAATAAATAAAACTCATACTCAAACTCAAAACTTCAACACACTGACTAGGTATTGGTTATCACTCATGAGACAACCTCTGGGTTACCAATGCAACTTGATTTGTACTATGCCATAAATAGACTCTGTTCTATAACTTCCCCTTACAGATCAGGACATGGAGACTAGAAAACGAAGATTATAGCAATAGAAAAAACATCAGAGAAGGGTCGCAACCAGCCTTAGAACGTGGGGTTTTGGATTCTTCAGACTCTGAATTTGAACATAACACTGTGCTAAGCTCAGTAAGGTAAGTGATGGGCTGATAGACTTACCTGCAGCATAAGGTCCAAATTTTCAATCCCTGACTGTTACTACTGCATTGATTTTTGTAATAAAAACTCCCTCAAACTACAATCAGTGATACTGTTCTATACTTCCGTTGCCTCTTTTCTTTCCATCCCCATGTGATAGGAAAGTCTTTTCCTTTCACTCTTCAACTAGGATTCAGATATTAACTGACTAATCCTTTCTCTCTCCTTCCACTGAGGTTCCTGAAACCATATCCTACAATACACAATATGTATTATAAGGTCTGGAATTCTGCCTTACTAACTTGTGTGGCCTTAAAGCTTTTTACAGCTCTAATATGTAGTGGTTAACCAAAATGTATGTGTTGAATGGGAAAATATGGGAATGGAAAAATGGAAATAAGCTTATATAAATGTTTTGATGCTCTAGGAAATAGATTCTATATGCAACATTTAAATTTGAAGCACTTAATTAGGATAAAATTGCAAGTGCTAAAATGAACTGATCCTAATTTAAAACCAGAATGTCCATAAAATATTTTGTTAGCATTTAAATTCAGCTATGTCATCACAATAATGTATATTTATACTCTATTTAAATATTTATATAATATGAAATGGTAAGAAAATCTACATTTTAAGAGTTTCAAATCACATCAAGAGTATAGTAAACATCTCAAATGCAGTCCTATAGTTTGTTTTTTTTTTTCTGCATCATTTTCTTTTTGCTACTAATATCCACAATTTCAGTGATGATGACATTTGATATAAACTGTTAAGCATTTCTTTTTCATTGTATTTACCACCTAGCCTTATTTTCAGTTCATTTTTAGACAGGCAGTTCATTTTTGGACAGAGAAAGAGAAAGCTGTAACTAGCTATAAACTGAAAGGGGGTATACAATAGTGAAGATGTGAATTTTCAAAGCCAAAACGAAGTTGCTGCTTCTATCCTCGAATATAAAGGATCTACAAACAGTTTAAGAACTAAGCTCAAAACTCAAATGTCCATCTATCTTTATGTTTGTCATTGGATGGCAATTGTTATAAGAAGTTAAGGTGGAAACCTAAATTTGGTAATGTAAGTGAGAAAACTACAAACATCTAACTTTTTTTAATCTAGGAAAGTAACTAAATCTTTATTAATATTATTCATACTTAAACCTTAATTTGAGAAAGTTTTCCATTTAAACTGCATTGGGTGTTTTATTTAGTCCTGCTCTTTGCTTTTTTCTTAATTAGTCCATATTTTTGCAGTCTACTATTCTACCTTTTCCATTAATCTAAATATGCTCATGATTAAGAGTTTTAAAACAAAGTAAAATAATTGTTAAATGTGTAGCTTGCTCCAATATGAAGGTAATTTTTATTTCTAGATGTTCTCTCAATTTTCAGATGTTCTTCATGTTCTATTGCCAAGAATGTCACAATTATTTTCTAATTCATCTTGATTAATAAATACAATTATTTATTTATTGAGTTCTACCTGGCACAGATCATATTCTGAGCTACATATATGTGTGTATAATAAATCAAAAGCAAGGATAACTTATCTGTTTTAAATATCCAAGATATTTCTGGGCCTTAGGAAAAAAATACGGAAAATTAAGTCCAGAAGTAGAGAAAAAAAATGCAGAAAATTAGGGGAAAAATAAAGAAAATTAAGACAAAGCTTTTACTTCTGAAAAGTTTGAAGTCTACGCAAGAAAATGTGAAATCCTCTTAAAGGACACGTATAAAATTTCATTTCCATGTTGATTTTAAAACTGCTATATACTTTTTACATTTTTAAAAAATGTTAATTTCTAATATAACAAATTAATGTATCAAAATGATATATCTGCAAAAATATTCATTGCTACTGAATCATAACTTATACATAGCTGACCCTCCATTGGGTTTCTGAGGCTGTAAATTTCACAAGAGATTACCCTTTCTTCTTTTTCAGAGCTACTAATAGGAATGATTCTGGGACAAACTAGGGACATGATGCTAGGAAGGGTGGAGTGTTGGTGAAGGAGAGGAAGACTCTCAACCAAGTGGATTGACATGGTGACTACTGAAATGGGCTCTTGTGTGTCAGGAAGTGGGAAGATGGTACAGGATAGATCAGGGTTCATATCTTTTGTTCACAGGGTCACTAACAGTCACACTAAAATCAATAGCATATAACATCAGTAGTAGGAATTCAAGACATTTCATTGTGCTCATTCAGAATCTATATCTGGACAAAAAAGCTGCTGTCCAAACACAGCAAGGAAACATGACATGTTTTAAAATGAGGAAATATATGCATCAAGGGTGTATCTTTTTTACATACTATTCAATTTGTATACTGAGCAAATAATTCTTGAAGCTGGACTCTGTGAAAAAGAATGTGGCATCAAGATTCAAAGAGGACTCATCGACAACCTCCATTATGCACATGACAAAACTTTGCTTGATGAAAGTAAGGAGGATACGGAACATTTTCTGTAGAAGATCAAAGTATGGATTATACGTCAAAATCAGGGAAACAAAGGTCCTCACCACAGGACCAGCAGTCAACCTTACAAAAGATGAAGAAAGGATTGAAGCTGTCAATTACTTCATCTTCCTTGGATCATCAATCAACAACCTTGCTACCAGTAGTCAGGAAATCAGGAGACACATTATGTTGGGCAAGTCCACTGTCAGGGACAACTCCAAAATGTTGAAGAGCAATGATGTCAGTTTAAAGACTAAGATGTTCTTGATTCAGGCTATGATCCTATAAATCACCTACTATGCATCAAAGGGTTGGACAATGAATAACGATGACAGAAGAGGAATCTATGCGTTTGAGTTTTGGTGCTGCAGAAGAGTCCTGAATATCTGATGGACTGCCAAAAGTACAGATAGGTCTTAGAGAAAGTGCAGCCAGAGTGCTCCTTGGAGGCAAAGACAGTGTGATATACATATACATATACATATACATATACATATACATATACATATGCATATACTTTGTATATGTAGCTAGGTAGGGTTATTCCTTGGAAAAGAAAACCATGCTCGGAAAGATGGAGGGTGAACAAAGGAGAGGAAGACTTCCAACAAGATGAACTGACACAGTGACTTCAGCAATGAACTCTAGCATGTTCATAGATCAGCCGTGAGTAGTATTCAGCTAGAGAGCACCTAACAACAATAACAGTGGATTTGAAGCACAAAAGTGGGCTCAAAGCAAAACTTCCTACAAACTAGATCAATAGGACTTTCTAGTCTATCTATCGAAATGGCTAAATATAAAGTTAACCAAAACATAACAATATCAAATAAGAGTAAAACTGTGAATCAATTGGAAATTTTGCTTATTTCTACTGGAAGTGCAATATGATACAACTTATGTTGTAAAAAGGGTTTTGCTTCCTTTTTCTTATACTTGGTAACATGCAGTTATCATCTGACTGCACACTTCCACTACTAGGAATTAAACCAAGTACAGTGAAAACCAATGTTGACCAAAAAAAAATATATTTATGGCATTTTGTTTGAAATAATCCAAACTTAGAAATAGCTCAATTATTAGTTAATTAGGGAATGGATATTAGTACTGTGACATCTCCATATAATGAAATACTGTAGTTAGAACTGACCTATAGGTGGCTCTCTAGCAAGGCTTCAGAGGCAACAGTTAATCACAGGGAGGAGACTGACCTTCTTTATCCTGAGGAGCTGCTGGTGGATTCAAACTGTGTGCCTTTGGGATAGCAAGGCAGCTTCTTATCACTAGGCTACCAGATCTCCCTACTAAAATGAAAAAGGATTAAATTGTTGATACACAGAACAAAAAGGACAAATCTCAAATGCACTATTCAAAGTGAAAGAAAAACCTCAAAAACCTCAAAACTACAGATACTATGCCTATGTTTTTATGAAATGCATGTGACAGTAAATTTGTAAGGGACAGGAAATAGGTCAGTGGTTGCCAATGGCTAGGGAATGAGGCAGATTAATTGCAAGAGTAGATGTATTTTTTGTGTGCTTACATTGTACCACCATCTTATTAAATCACTCCAAAACAATTTTCTTCCAATTCTCAGTAAATAATGAACTTTCAAATAATCATAGTTTGAATTCAGACCTTTTCTGGTAACCACTTCCCAATTCTGTCTCTCTTGGTTAGGATACAATTTTAGATGTTGTAAGTCAGCAAATGCATATTCATCTTAATCTTTAAGAAAATTGTATGCAAATTGATGAAATACAAGTGTAACTAATGTCAGCAACTAAAGACTCCAAATTATTACTTACCTAAATTGCTAATAAACTTACTTGTACATAAAACACTGAGAACGTTTTCTCTCTCTTAACATTTCACAGGATTTCTTTTATATTAAATTCCCACATTCTGTGTTAATTATAATGATTTACAAATATAGAAGAACACAACTTGGGGATATTATGAGTTAATAGTGATTCTATTATGGTAACACACTGACTTAAATTTTGCTTCTGAAAGTAATTATGATTGCAATATCATTATGAATTAAGACGCCTTGATAGTACGATGGAGACTAGTTTAAAGGTTAGAATTTCAGGCTAAACACTGAAGATTATTTATATGCATGAGTGAGGGATTATTAATTGTAGAGCCAGTATAACCCATAAAATGATTTTTTAATTACAAAAAATCCAAGCATTAACATACTTACTAAAGCATTCATCTTAAGTATGACCACTGTAAGCTGACATGTTATTAAGTTTGGCTAAAGGAAATGTTAGTATTGTGGTATACGGTTTTGTGTTTAAATTATTAAAAACAAGAGCACAGATCAAATGGAAACTATATTCAAAGAAATTTACATCTTAATGAAAAATAATAAATTATCAATCACCAAGCAGTTAGCATCCATAATAGAGGGTGGGGGGAAAGCCTAAAATCAGAACAATAGATGATACAAATAACTAATAGGAACAAAAATCCCTCAAAGAGAATGATATAAAAGACAAACTCAAGAAAGTCAAACATCAGACTGCATACTAAAAAAGGATTCTGTCATAGATATTAGTATCTAGAATAGTATACTATTATCTATATAATACTATATAATAATATCTACTAGATATCTAAAAGTATTCACTGGTATCCTGTATCTTGTATCCTGCAATTCTAGACATGAATTATCATTCATTTGTGTTAATAACCTCTTGACACAACCCAGGCATATCCCTCCTAAGATAGTTGAGAGAGATAATCAGAGGAAAAAGAGCAAGTGGGAATAAACTCTGACTCTTCTAAATGGTAGAAAGACATCAGTAATCCACAATATCATGTTTCAGAGGATAAAGCATTCTTTTCATCCAATCTTGTATCAGTAAAATCTATCAGAACTGAGATAAATCAGATGGATAGCTCTAAAGGAGTGAATCTGGGGATTCAACAAAGATTGACTGGTTACTACACTGAAAGCATTCCTCAATGATTACTTTTCATTAGTGAGAGAAAAGATTAAACTTGGAATTCAAGGCTAAGAGAATGCCAAAAGAGAAGATATTCATATTCTAGCTGCTATCTTTGAGAGTGATTTTTCTGAGTTATCTTACTCCTTGAAAAGAAGGAAAATATGTTGTTGTTAGATGTCATTGAGTCAACTATCACTCATAGAGCCTATGTTATTCTAGGAGTTACTGAGTGACATATTAATTAAGTACTTGGTTATTAACCAAAAGATTGGCACTTTTAGCCCTCCTTGAAGTACCCTGGAAGAAAGGGTCTGCTGTTCTACTGTTAAAAGGTGACAGGCTTTGAAAATCTAGTGGAACACAGTCCTACTGAAAACCACGTGGGGCTGCGTGAATCAATTTACAAATTGATTTCAAGTCTATTAAATGTTGCTAGTGGAGCAATTAATCACCTAGGAGGAAATGGTTCATCTTTATGCCATAAAGCAACTGGTGGATTCAAACCATGTACCTTTGAAATTGCAGCAAAACTTCTTACCACTAGCTATATATGTATATATGATAGTATGCACAGGAATCAGATTTATTACATCTGTGGAAGGAATCATTGGAGAAGTTCAATATCAGCAGTGAAAATTGGGCCAGGTGCTGATTGTGGAACAGATCATCAACTACTCATATGCAAGTTCAAATGAAAGCTAAAGAATGTCAAATCAAAACCACAGGGATCAAACTTTGATCTTGAGACTGTCCCACTGAATTTAAAAACCAACTCAGGAACAGGGTTGAGGACTTGAACTCTAATGTACAAAGAGCAAATGAGCTGTGGGAGGATATCAAGAATACTATGCATAAAGAATGCAAAAGGTCATTGCAAAGCAGCAGAAGAAGACGAGATGAAAGTGGATGTAAGAAAAGACTCTGAATATTACACTAGAGCATCAAGAAATCAAAGCAAAGGGAAGAAATCAAGAATTAATGAGCAGAATAGAAGATTCAAAGGGCAGCACAGGAACATAAAGGAAGGTATTACAATGAAATGTGCAAAGAATTAGAAAGTGAAACTCAAAAGGACAAAACTCACTTGGCATTTCTCAGGCTGAAGGAAATAAACTACAAATTCAAGCCTCAAATTGCAATACTTACGGATGCTATGGGCAGAATATTGAACAATCAAAGAGGTAACAAAAGAAGATGGAAAGAGTATATAGAGTCACTGTAGCAAAAAGAATTGGCTGATAGAGAAGAATTTCAAGAAACAATATATGATTAAGGTGCAATGGTGATGAAGGAGGACGTTCAGGCTGCTCTGAAAGACTTGGCAAAAATAAAGCCCCAAGCATTGATGGAATACTAATTGGTATATTTGAACAAACAGATGCTGCTCTGGACGTGCTCACCAGGTTATGCCAAGAAATCTAGAGGACAACTATGTAACCAATTGATTAGAAGAGATCCAATTATTTCTATTCTAAAAAAGGGTAAACTGACAGAGTGTGAAAATTATTATACTATATATCTCATATCACACACAAGTAAAATCTAGCTGAAGATTATCCAGAAACCTCTGGATTGACAGAACTACCAGAAATATAAGCAGGGTTTAGAAGACACTGTGGCACTAGAGATATTATCACCAATGTCCGATGGATCTTGGCAGAAAGCAAAGAGTACCAGAGGAATATATATCTGTGTTTCATTGACTATGCAAAGACATTTGACTGTGTGGATCACAACAAATTGTGGTTAACCTTGAGGAGCATGGGAGTCCCAGAGCACTTGTTTTGCTCATGTGAAATCTATACTTGGACCAGAAAGAAGTCCTTAGAACAGAGCAAGGAAACACTTCATGGATCAAAATCGGGAAGGAAATGTGTCAGGGATGTGTCCTGTCTCCATAACTTTTTAATCTAATATGCAGAACAGATCATTTGGGAGACTAGGATTTATGAGGACGAATATGGCATCAGGATTGGAGGAAGACTAATCAACAATTTATGTTATGCAGATGACACAACCTTGCTTGCTAAAACTGAGGAGGACATGAAGTGCTTGCTTCAGAAGGTCAAGGACTGTAGTCTTCAACATGGATTGAAGCACAATATCAAGAAGACAAAGACCATTACCACTGAGCCAACTGACAATACCATGATGGATGGAGAATGGATTGAAGTTGTTAGCAGTTACAGCTTGCTCAGCTCCACAATCAACACTCTTGACATCAGCAGTCAGGAAATCAAAAGACAAATTGTCCCTCCTTGCTACATGCCCAAAGTATATTAGATGAAGCTTCAGAATCCTTGCCTCCAAGGAGTAGCCTGATTTCATCTTTTATAGAACAAACCTGTTTGTTCTACTAGCAGTCCATGGTATATTCAATACTCTTCTCCAGCACCACAGCTCAAAAGGCATCAATTGTCCTTTAATCCCTAGTTACTGTTCAGCTTTCTGATGCACAGCAAGTAATTGCAAAGACCATAGCCTGGATCAAGCTCTTCTGTACTCTAGAATGGTCCCTGACAGTAGATTTTCCCAATGTAATTTGGCTTTTGATTTCCTGTCTGCTGGTACCAATAGTGTTGGATATATGTATATACACTGCAGGTTTGTTGTGATAAAACAGAGTACACTGAAATAAAAATGACAAAATATAAGCAAAACACTATACCTGGTTTTCATATATCGTGATGATGTCAGGTTCCATAAAATTCAATTCTATTCAGAACAACCCTATGTGACAAAGTAGAGCTGTTCCATAAGATGTTCTAGGTTGTAGTCTTTATATGAGCAGATCACTACATGTTTTTTCCAAAATGCTGTTTGTTGTTGTTGTTATGTGCTGTTGAGTTGCCTGCAACTCATGTACAACAGCCCTAAATCCTGCCCTATCCTGTGCCAATCTCACTTTCTTTGACACACTAACTCCCATTACCCCAGTCACTTAATCAATCCATTTCATTGAGGGTCTTCCTCTCCTGCGCTGTCCCTCCACCCTCCCAAGCATGATTGATGTTCCTCTCCAAGGACTGGTCCCTCCTTGCAACATGTCTAAAGTATGTCAGACGAAGTTTCAGAATCCTTGCCTCTCAGGAACAGCCTGGCTTCAGCCTCTCCAGGATGAACCTGTTTGTTTTCTTAGCAATCCACGCTGCTACTTGAATTATAAACATTTAGTAATCAACTGTCGTTGTTGTTGTTTAATGCCGTCGAGTCGTAGACGACTCATAGCGACCCTATGAACGAACAGCCTGAGCACTGTTCATACATAGAGTTTCCAGAGGCAAGCCACTTTGGAAATGGATGCCGCTCCTGCTTCCAGGTTAGTAATCAACTACTCAACCAAAACTAAATCCATTGTTCTTGGCTCACTTCCAGCTCATAGCAACTCTATGAGACAGAGTAGAAATGCCTTATAGTGTTTCAAAGTCTTAATATGTATAGACGTAGACTTTCACCGTTTCTGTACAGCAGCTTGTGGGTTCATGAAAATCTACCACCCTTCATTTAGAGTCATGTGCTTAACCACTTGCCTTATCCGGGCTCCTTATATTGTGATAAAATAAGGTTTTTACTGAAAATCATAAACTTATAAGTTACGTGTATAGGTATATTTTTCTGGACATTTCAAGAAAATAAAAAAGTCTTTAATAGCTTTTCTTTGATGTTCTCTATAATTGCTGAAGTATAGACATTATTATTTCATTATCTTCTTTTTTACCTGGTGTTTGATCTGAATTATGCTTGTAGTTATTCCATAAAATATGGCAAACTCATGACTTTCCACATTTAAAAAAATTATCTAAATTTGTAGCTGATCTAACAATAACAGAATGATTGTGCTATGGCTACACTACATGTTTTTTTCGAGGAGGGAATCACATCCCTTCTCACATACAGAAATAGATCTGAATTACATATTGCCGTGAAGTAGGTTACTAAGCTCTGGTACAGAAAGAATCACAGATTCGAGAAATCACAGAATCCTACACATTAAAGCGTATAAAAGCTTTCCCTTTTCCACACTTACCTGAGTTTCTTACTCTTCAAAGATCTTCAAATATAGCAGTGCATCCTTTATGAAATAAGGCACTTTTATTCCACCTAAAACCTGCACGGGGCAACTGAAGAACTCATGTCATGTTCCTGTAATGGTCATATTAGTATGTTCAAAATAGCCATCCTTCTCTTTCTCACTCATTATTTTTATATACATCATTACTTGAAATAATAGACATTAAGAGACTGAGATCAACTTGTTCAGTAACTCCAAACAAGCCTCAACAAAATCAAATTTCAAATCTTTCAAATATATACATAATAATATCCAGTACTTATCAAATTGGAAATCAATACTAAGTCTTGGAATTTGCTGGAATGGTTCAAAATTTGCTTTTAAAATAAACTGTCAATTGCATATGCCAAACAATGTGCCAATACCTCACAAGACCTTCCCAGCTAAGTAACGAGTCCTGATTGCATAGGATGGTTTGTGTTGGGCTGTAAGGTCAGTGGTTCAAATCCACAAACTTCACTAAAGGAGTAAGATACGGAATCTCTCCCTGTAAAAATTTGCAGGCAAGGAAACTCACTTGAAGAGTCTCCAGAAGTCAAAACTGACTCAAATACATAGGATTCCTAACTAAGTAGATCTTCAGCTACTTTTTATCTTTTCCCCCATGTTCTCTTCATGGTGAGAACATTGGAAATTAAACATCAGAGATAGCTGCATTCAAATTATTGATGTGAATACCACAGATTGGAGTGTGAGAAGAGATCTTTATCATTATATAGTAATAAAAAAAAATAAATAAAACCTCTACACTTTAACATAGG
This sequence comes from Elephantulus edwardii, assembly GCF_000299155.1. Lineage (NCBI taxonomy): Eukaryota > Metazoa > Chordata > Mammalia > Macroscelidea > Macroscelididae > Elephantulus > Elephantulus edwardii. The sequence continues at coordinate 31,576,685 of NW_006399758.1, read as the reverse complement.
GAGTTCTGGTGGCCTAGTGGTAAGAAGCTGTGCTGCAGTTCCAAAGGCATGATGTTCAAATCCATTAGCTGCTCCATGTAAGAAAGACAGGCAATCTCTTCCCGTGTGATTAATTGCCTCTGAAAACCCATCAGATGGTAAGCTATGGATCGGTTCTGATTCAGTGTTATAGTGCGTGCGTGCGCGCGCACCGCGCGCGCGCACACACACACACACACACACACTCTAACATCTACTTTAAGTGCTGTATATTTTACCAAAGAATAAACTATAATCTTGTCCTCTAAGATTTTACAGTCTAAACACAGAGAAAATATCCTATATGAGGTGAACTTAATACTACAATTTAAGTTCAATCACTCACTTAAGTGCCGTTAACTGTAAATGTAGAAATTATATATAGTAGTTCTGGGTACATTTGTAACCAAACTGAAGGGGCTAGAAATTTAAAATTAAAAACTCTAATTTTTTGTGTCAAGTAGGATCTGACTCATAGATGCACCATAAAAGAAAGAAATGTTTACTGTAAACTTATTATGCAGGGTATCTTGTCCAGTTACACATACACATAGGGTTCTGGTGGCAAAATCTGTAGCATGTTGCCTTGATAACCTAGGAAATATGTTTCTCTGGTGGCGCCAACCCACCAGGCTCTCCTTGGGAGAAAGATGAGCAGTCTTTTCCTGTTAAGGTTTGTTGTTCTGGGCCATGGAGTCAGAACTGAGTCATAGCTGACCCTTAGAGCAGGTTTTCAGAGGCAGTAAATCACATGGGAGAAGTTTGGCCACCCTTGTTTCATGGAGCATTCAGCAGTTTTGAATCATGCCCCTTTGGGATTGCAGCACAGGAACCCTGGTGGAACTTATGCAGTGGCTTTTAGTGAGTGGGTCGCATGGAACAACACGCAGGAACAATTCTAAGACTTTGTTCACACCAGCCACAATTAATGTGTTATTTCATTAGTTGGTCAATCCTCTCTGAAATTTGATGAGTTGAGTGTTAATGTTCTACTTTTGAAAGAAGGAAGCTGTGCTCAAGGAGGTAAAGTCACAAACCTGTGTTTGCTCAGGAAGTGGGGCATGGTGAAACCCGGCTGGGTGACTGCAGCTTACCCCTGTGCTGTGACACTGTGTACAGCGTGGTGGTGGCACACCCAGTCTCAGGGTCCTGAGAGAAATATGTGATGTTAACATCCCTTTATAAAAGGGTTAAGGGCTCATTTTCTTTACCACCATAATCTGCTTTTACAGTTAGTAAGCAAATTATATATTTTAAATTGTTCATTTTATAGCTATCTAGCAAGATATATTTTAAAACTAAATATATACATATATATATATATACACACACACATATATATATATATATGGTTCAAATATTAAGTCTTTCAAAACTATTGTTTCTAATTTTATTAAAATTCATGTCTTGTGCCATCAATTTTTTTTAAAAAAAACCCTTCAATTTGCCTTTTTTATAGCCAAATGTGTTGGTATTACGCACAAGAATTTTTTTTATGACAAAATAATCAGCACAAACAGATTCTTTTGGGAAAAGATAAATTACACTCGCATGCTTGTTTCTAATGGATAACTCTACAATACTACTTATTTCTGTACTTTAACTGTGACCTTGGAAGAGAATTCTGAGATAAGACATGAAGCTCTTTATTTCTAAAATTTTCTTCCTAAAAGTTCTTTTATGAAATAATTTCCAATTTTACACTAGATTAAACTACTCAGTGGTTTTCACAGCAATTTTTATTGACTCTCTGAAGCTAGGGTTTTGGGTGGAGAATAAGAATCCTTTTCCAGCAGTTGCACATGATCACTTCCCAAGTGACTCTGTTTTCTAGTTTTGAACAAAGAAAAGATTATATTTGAATTTGAACTTACTAGTACAGTATATGGAGCTCTGGTGATATAGTGGCAAAGAGGTATACGCCAATTCAAAGGCATTCATTCGATCTAATCTACCAGCTGTACCTCAGTAGAAAGATGTAAAATCTCTTGTATGATATACAGCCTTTGAAAACCTGCTGGAGAGTCATCTATGAGCCAGTTTTAATTCAACTGTGCATAACAACTACAACAGAAAAATAGTAACTGGGGCAATGGGTATCAGAATCAGTGAGACTGGCTCAAGGTAGGGTGGGCTTCGGAGCTGCTGTACATAGGGTCGCAGGTGACTCAACAACACATCATAACAACAACAACATCTCAGATATCAATGATTATTCTCCAAAAGTGATGTAACAGTTTTTAAAGTGTCTTCATAATATAACCAACATTCAAAATAATCCATTCACATGATAGAAAGACAAGATTCTGAGTCAGACAGACTGGACTGACTGAAATTCTAGATCAGGTGATAATAAGTCATAGTTCTCACTATCTGGTTTAAGGCACTACATATTGGGCTGCTTCCTAAAAGGTCACTAGCAGGAATCCACCAACCATTCTGTTGGAGAAAGATGAGGCAGTTTCCTACTCTGATGATTTGCAGGGAATCCAGTAAGTTACCCAACTCAAGGCTGCTGAGCCAGAACCAACTCTTTCAAATGCAAAACAGATGGGAGGAGATTGCCAGTCTTCCTCTCACAGATCTCCCCTTGGTGGGTTGAAAGTGTTAGTGAGGGGCCACTTTTGGCTGGCAGCACACCATCCTATAGGTTATGAGGCTATGCCATCAGAGTTCCCCTTAAAGGACCGCAAGGAGTCAAAATAAATAGGACTCAGTGGTTTGGTGAGAATCTGGTTTTTCTAAGCCCTCACTACAAATAAAGATTAAAGCAACTAACACATTGTCTGAGTTCTGGAGGCCTGGTAGGCTAAGAGTTGTGCTGTCAACTCAAGGGCATGCACTTTTAATCCACCAGCTTCTCTGTGGGTAAAAGATGGGCAGTGCCTTCTCATACAACTGTTAGCCTGAAAATCCACTGGATAATCAGCTATGAGTTGGTTTTGACTCTATGGAAATTAGAACACTATAGAGAAAGAAAGAAGGAAGGGTGCAAGGGGTGAAGGAGGGAGAGAGAGAGAGAGAGAGAGAGAGAGAGAGAGAGAGAGAGAACAAATTTTATAGCACAGTGTACACACTGATCTAATATTTTGGTGGAGGGTGAAAATTTAACAAGTTATGGTAAAGATATACATTATCCATTAATAAATGGACTATTTGTTTAGGAAACTCCTGTAGCAATGTTTTCTTCTATCTTCTTTGGAGCCAGATGCTAAATTTATGTTGGGGGTGCGGGTATGGATATTAAACCCATGTCAGTGCTACACAGGAATAGTGTGTGGATATTCTTGGAAAGAGGCTCACTCAAGTGACACACCTTGGCCTCTTTTCTTTTGTTAAGTAAATTAAATATTTTGCTTAAGATTTGCAGTAGAAAACTTACTTGAGGCTTTTAAGATTTTAAAGCTAATGCTAAGTCTGTGAATCTAAACTTAGCATATTTAATTTTTTTTTAAAGCTTACCATGCTAGCAACTCTACGTGAAAATTCTGGGGACACAGGAACTAACATTTTTAAATGACAATTCAACTGCCTCAGCAGTAAACATGTGAAAAACAAAGTAAAAATAGAGATGCTTATCTGCCTGCATCTATTTCTCATGCAAAAAATATAATGTAGCTGTTAGAAAACTGTTTTGTGTTGTTTCCCTAAAAGCATTTAAAAGGTCTCATTCATTTCAGTTTTCTTTTAAGGTATGTGTCCAAAAGGCATTGGGATTTTATTCAACAGAGGAATAAAGATCAAAACTAAAGCTACAATATCAGGTTTTTAAAGATGTCAAATCTCAACAGCACTAAACCAGTGCTCCATTGTTCCTTATGTTATTCTTATTTTGTAAGTACTCAAACAGCCTGTGCAATTCTTCACTGCTTCTTTTCTGCGATGATTTCCTTTTCAATGATTTAGACAGTCTATTCTCAAAAGCAATGCTCAGAAATCCAATTATCATTCCACCACCACACTTTTGTAAGCCCAGAGAATTAAACCAAGCAGTAAGCTGCTTCTTGCCCCTTCTTGACATCTCTCACCAACGTACTCCACATTTTCCTATCAAAAGGGGTTTCAGTTTTATTTTCTTTTGCCTGGTTTTTATTGGATAAGAAAACACGTCCATAACCTACTCAAAAACAAACAAGGGGAAAGTATAAATCTATAGGATGAAAATGCCAGGGTAACTAGCCCCCTAAAATATGCACTTTTTTTTAAAAGCAGTATTTAATTCTATCCTCCTTTAAAAAATAAAATTCCATATGTATTAGTTGGAAGCAGGAGTGGCATCCACTTCCTAAACATGCCTCTGGACACTCTGTGAACTGATAAATGTGAATAGTTACAGAAAGGCTTTAGGCCTTTTGTTCATGGGGTCGCTATGAGACGTGCTCGACTCTACGACAATTAACAACAAAAGAATTAGTAGAAGTGTGAAATATGAATATTAAAAACTAATTACTTTTACATTTAACTTCTGGTTTTCCAAACAAATTAAGACATTTAGAGTAAAATTTGCTATGGTAACTATGAAAGGCAACATTCCCATTTTCATATGCTTCTTTTCAGAATTCTTCCATAACCAGAATATATATATGTGGATGTGTTTACCTCTGAATGTTTCTGGGTTCATCTGAGCATGTATGTGAGGGCCAATATAAATAAAGGTTAGAAAAATTACACAGATATTACAGTAAACTTTCTAATTGAATTTCTGGAGGCAGCAGAGAAAGATACTGACAAAGGGTCAAGGAAAGAGAGAAATCTTTAAGTGGATTAAGGCTGACTAAATCCATTTACAGCAAGAACTCTGTGTTTAAGATTTTGTTTACCTACAAACTATTTCTGATCAAGCTGAACTCTAAAAAGGACAAGATAATGTAAATCACATGAAGGCTAAATTTGAATTGAGGCCAATTTCTCACAGTTTATTTTAGAATGAAACTAAGATGTTTAAAGGGTACCTCAGAGATAATGGGAATATTCTGACTACAGAGTCAGAAGCTCTCATGACAATGACCATTTTGCCTCATTGATTGCAGTTGTAAATTATCACCAGTCTTGGGATAGAAAATGTATAAAACAAATAAAGAAAGAAAAATAAAGTATAATTAATACACTCAGACTTTAGACAGCATCTACAGTTCTTTATTTTTAGTTCTTTTAGTTTCAACTTAAACCAGCAATACACTGTACCACTGTATATTTTGTGTATATATGTAACTCTGGTGTGCCCACTTGCTGTACAGAGGTAACTTGAGGTCGCTGTGAAGCCAAACACTGATGAGCCAAATGCGAGATTATCTACCCATCGTGGAGTGTTTGGTGGAGCTCCCCGATTAAAACAAGCTTGGAAGTAGGAGTGGCATTCACTTCTGTAAATAGCTTGCCTCTGGAAACCTTATGAACTTGGAGAAAGGACGAAAGTTATACAGGTGTCCAGGACTTTCGTTCATAGGGTTGCTATGAGTCGCCTACAACTCGAAGGTACTTAACAACAACAACAACAACAACAACATTTGTATCTCCAGAATATCAACATCCTGTGTGAAGAAATTGCTCTTCCAATAGCTCCTGTATTTCAGGTAAGGAACTGAGGATACATATTTTATACTAGAAACATGGATTTAAAATAATATACTTAAGACACATTTTACCTTGATCTTGGTCAATGTCTTTTTCCTTGGAAAGAGGACAGGCAATCTCCCATGCCAGTCACAGTATCTGAAATTCTGCTGGAGAACCAGCTGTGAGTTCGTTCCAACTAACTCAAAGGCATCAAGCAACAACCACCTTTTATGTCACACAGGGAGTAATACAGCTATTAAGCCCTGATTTCTTGTGTGCTATCAAGTTGGACCCGACCCATAGCTGACCCTCCACTGTATTTTCAGAGGTGGTCAATCACTCAGGAGAAGACTGGACATCCTTCTCCCGTTTGCCCAGAATAAGGAGTAAAAATAACTGACTTGCTCCGTTGTTAACCAAGCAGTTGTTTGGTTGTCAGTTTGAGTCTACTCAGAGGCACCTTGGTAGGAAAGTTTGGTCATTGATATATAAAAAACTAATGCTGCAACATTACTAAGAAAAGTACTGTTCTGACATGGGATCACTATGACTCAGAGACAACTGGACTGTAACAACTAGCATAGAAGAGAAATCCAGGCAGAGTACCAACACAAGAGAATTCTGAAAGGGACCAACGTTCATTATCTTACTTTAGAAAACACAATCAAAGAGGGGAAAAATCCCAAGGTGTGGAGAACGGAGTAAAGTCAGGGACTGGAGTGAAGAGTCAGAAGTCTGGTTAAGTCTTGTTATGTGCTTTTACGAGCTGATTCGCCAGTGGATTTTCAGAGGCTATAAATAGCGTGAGAGGAAATTGCTCAGCTTTCTCCTATGGAGCAGTTTGTGGATATGAACCACATGCCTTTGGGATTACGGTGTAATTCATTACCCACTAGATCATGAGAACTCAAATTAATGTAATAACAAAGGCCAAATAATTTACAAGCCATCTCTTCTAGTGTCTTTAAAAACACAGTCTTCTCCATTTCCTATAATTGCCATTTTGCAATTTTGAATATCTGGTGTCTAACCTCCATTGTGGTTTTTACTAAATCTCATTTTCATTGCCTTCGAGTCAGAGCTGTCTCCTAACTGAACATCCAGTGGGTTTTTGAGAGCTATCAATAATACAGGAGGAAACTGCTTCTTTTCCTCCCTCAAAACCACTGGTAGATTCAAATTACCAGAGAATTGCACCTTTGGATCAGCAGTGCTACTCTCTGTGGTCTAGACCACTAGAACAAGGCCATCAAAATCAGTGAAATGGCCTGGGTGTCAAGGATATGTATGGGGAGGCTTTTGTGACTATGTTGTTATGTGCCGTCAAGTTGCCTGTGCCAGCCTCACTGTCTCAGACACCCCAAACCCCATTACTCCAGTCACTGAATCAGTCCACCTCATAGAGAGTCTTCCTTTCATGCGCTGTCCCTCCACCCTCTCAGGTATGTCCCTCTCCAAAGACTGGTCCCTCCTCACAACATATCCAAAGTATGTCAGATGAAGCTTCAGAATCCTTTCCTCCAAGGAGCAGCCTGGTTTCACCCTCTCCTGGATAAACTTGTTCATTTCCTTGGCAGTTCCTGATACATTCAATACACTTCTCCAGCACCACAGCTCAAATGCATCATTTCTCCTTCTGTCATCCCTAGTCATTGTCCAGCTCTCTGATGCATAGTAAGTAATGGCAAAGACCATGGCCTGTATCAGGTGCACCTTAGTCTCCAGAGTGACGCCGTTGTTCTTCAGTACTCTGAAGAGGTCCCTAACAGCAGACTTTCCCATTGTGATACATCTTTTAATTTCCTGGCTGCTGCTGAAAAATAAAAATAAATAACTGTCCCTCTGTACTTTTGACAATTTGTTGTTAGGTTCTGTGGAGTCACCTGCAACTGAAAGCAATCCTGTGCATAAAAGAAAAATCCCTGCCTGAAATGGTGCCACCCTTACAATCCCCACTCTTCTTTAACACCCGTTGTTGCTTTAACTGTGTCAATCTTTTCTTGAAGTATCCTTCTCTTCCAATGACCCTCTACTTCTCCCAACAAGATGTTCCTCCCCACCCACCCCCAAGGAATGGCCCTTCCTGATAACATGCCTAAAGTATGTGAGATAAAGTTTTAACATTCTTCCTTTTAAGAGGTACTCTGATTGTATATCTGTCAAAACATATTTATTTTTCCTTTTGGCAGTCCATGGTATATTCAATATTCTTTGCCAACACCAGAATTCAGAGGCATTAATTATTCTTTGGTCTTCCTTATTCATTGTCTAATTTTCACATGTATATGAAGCAAATGAAAATACAGTGGCTTGGGCCAGAGGCACCTTAATCATTACACTAACATCATTGCTCTTCCGTATTTTAAAGAGAACTTGTCAGGAAATTTCCCACAATGCAGTGTATTATTTCATGTCTTGATGGCTACTTCTCCTGGTGATGACACTGGATCCAAGTAAAATTAAATAAATGACAACTTCAATTTTTTATTCATTTATCATGACATTGTGTATTTCGCTTGTGAGGACTTTTATGGCTTTTTTTGATGCTGATGTGCAATCCATACTGAAAGCTATTTGATCTTCTTCAGTAAATGTTTGAAGTCTTCACTTATTCCCAGCACCAAACTGTTTTATGTGCATATCGGAGGTTATTTATGAGTATTCCTCCAATTCTGATGCTATATTCTTTTTTATTCAGTACAGCTTCCTGAATTATTTGCTCAGCATACAGATTAAATAGAAGTGGTGAAAGGATACAGCACTGAAACATGCCTTTCCTAATTTTAAACTGCATGGCATTCACTAGTCCTGTTTGAGCAACTGAATCTTGCAATCTTTAATTACTTATCTCAATGACCGTCAAGATGCTGCTACAATGTCATACAGTAATGATCAAACGTAGACTTAACTGTCACCTGAGATTCTGTCAATAGCTGATTTTACTTTCTAGTCACTTGATTTGTTCTAACCAACAAGCATATGCATATCCTGCTATTTAACAACTGATGCTGTAATTTTAATCTACTGTTTAACTGATAGCATTTCATTTTTCGATTGACATCCTTTGGAGTGGCAAGAAAGTCACAATAGTATGTTAAGCTTGACACTTATCCAGAAAGAAAACTTTAGAATTGCTTTTCTGCAAAATTATACAGGAGAATCTTTAAGAGTACATGAAGTCTTGCTAAAAGTGTAATATTCCACCACAGTTAAGACCATAAATTTGTATGAGTCCTCAGTGCAGGCCCAGAAATGGAAGTCATTTGAGTAAGGCAGGCTTAAAGATGATGACACCCTTGCAGAATGGGGTAAAGAAATTGAAAGCTGCTAACAGACAGTGATTTCCATGCAGAACAGATAAAGGAACGGACAGCATGATCTGAGAGATTTCACCATATAGGAAGGAGGGGCGAAATAACTCATTGCCCACAAACTAATTTCAACTCCAAATGACCTTTTATTGGGTTTCTAAGATTGCAAATCTTAATAGGAAAAGACTGATTCTTTTCTCCCAAGGACTGTGTGGTAGATTCGAACCAAAAGAGACTTCAGATATTTTTGATAAAAAGTACACCACCATAATGCCCAAGTTACCAGGGTTCCTACATAGACAGAAGGCTGGGCTTAAGTCTGGACAACAACAAAGAACATTGAGGAGTTCACTGTATCTTCCTTGAACTTCACTGTTGTCATGTTATAGGAAGGAAGAAAATCACATCTGCCATTCAAGGAGTCAAAGGAAATGTATAAAGGCCAGAACTCATTTCACTCAGGCAAAAATATGTGGGAATTTGTTAAGAGAAGAAGGAGGCAGATATAGTATCAGAAGGCAGTTCTGAATAACACAATAAAAAAAGGGGAAAAGAAAGGTCAGAACTGAACTGCAAGAAGTTGGTATCTGAAAGTAGGTGGAAAGACGTTCCATTAATGGAAAGAGGATCTAAATATAAAGCTTGGAGACTAAATTTCAGGTTGCGAGCATGAATGTGTGTGGAGACCAGCAATCAGTAGTACGACTAGAGCAAGGAAACACTGCATGGTTCAAAATCTGGGATGTGTCCTTTCTCCATAACTTTTTAATCTATACGCAAAAGAGATCATGCAGGAGACTGGATTTTATGAAGAAGAATGTGGCATCAGGATCAGAGGAAGACTCATCAACAACCTGCATTATGCAGATGACACAACCATGCTTGCTGAAATTGAGGAGGACTTGAAACATTTTCTGTAGATGGTCAAGGACTGCAGTCTTTCACTCTAGCGTGCATTTCAACATCAAGAAAATGAAGATTCTTATCAGTAAGGCAATTGGAAGCACCGTGGTAGATGGCAAAGAGATTGAAGCTATTAACAATTTTGTCTTGCTCAGATACACAACACTCATGGAATCAGCAGTCAGGAAATCAAAAGAAGAGTTATACTGGGAAAGCTTGCTGTCAGGGAACTTTCCAGAGCCCTAAAGAGCAACAATGTCAGTCTAGAGACTAAGGTGCACCTGATCCAGACCATGATCTTTTTAATTACTTGCTATGCACCAGAGAGCTGAACAATGAATAAAGATAACAGAGGAAGAATTGATGCCTTAGAGTTGTTGGTGCTGGCGAAGAATATTAACATGCTATGGACTTCCAAAAGAACAAACAGATCTGTACTGTAGAAGGTGAAACCAGGTTGTTTCTTGCAGGAAAGGATTCTGAAACTCTATTTCAGATACTTTGGGCATGTTACCACGAAGGACCAGTTCTTGGAGAAAGACATATACTTTGAAATGTGGAGGATCAGTGCTGGAGAGAAAAGCCCTGAATGCAATGGATTGACACAGTGAATGTAGCAATAGGGTCAGATCTGTTAGAGACAATGAGGTTGTTTTAAGATAGAGCAGGGTTCAGAGCTGTTTTTATAGGATTGGTATGAGTCACAGTTAACTATACAGCACATAACAACAACCAACAAGGAAGAACATGAAATCGTCATTGGGAGGGGAAACCCACTTTTTTTTCTATATTTTATTAATTTTCATAAACATTTACAGAGATTTTGGGTTTCCATTCATTCATTGTTGTACTATTCCCTCTACCCTCCTCCCAGTTTGTTCTTGTTCAAATGCCACAGTGCTTGTCAAAGCCAGTTCTGATTAATCTTCTTTGTCAGTGTGTCCTTTGCCATTCCCTATCACTCCTCCCTGAGAGAGACTTCACCCTGAGTCATAAGGAAAAGGGGATGGCGTATTCTCTTAGCTACTTCCTGCTGAAAAGGGATGCTGCGGGTTTCAGGGTGAAGATCTTCTCTCACTACTCTAAAGGGCCCCTTTGGCAGTAGGAAACACATAGACTATTATGGAGATTGATTTTGGAATTTAGATGCAAGGGAAACCCACTTTTGTTATAATATCAATGTTTTAATTTAAGAAGAGGTAGGAGAAAGAACACAGTCTTACTATTTATTTAGTCTTGCATCAGAATTTCCCCTCTTTTTGCTAAACTGATTCTTATGTCATACTGATATTGTCTGACAGTGTGAAAATTTAATTGTCATTAAATACTTACACTACTAGCTAAAGCTTATTCAGTGCCAAACTGTTCCTGTAAAGATTACAGTCTAGAAAACATATCAAGCACTTTTACAACATTACATAAGGAAGTCAAGATTCAACAGCTGACTCTAAGATAACTAACAAGAACCACAACCCTTGATTAAGTAAGGAACTGTGGTATTAATTTTACTTATTATTTTTTATTATTATAATTTTACTGCATTATTTTATTCCATAAGATATCGAAGAAGTATGGATTATTCCCACTTTACAAATCAGGAAACAGATACAAATGTCCAAAGTCATATAATCTGTAAATAATAGAGTTAGAATTCAAGCCTATCCATCCTTACTTCAGATTTTATACTTTGAACATCATACCAGAGGAGTCCTTGTATCATACTCTATAAATCTTGTCAATTCTGAGTACTGGGTACTTTAATCAGAATATAAAGAGGTCAGCAATTACTTGTGTGTCAGGATAACCAAAAGATTTATTACGGGATGAATTTATCTTCTCATATTTCCTTTTACCAATTGATCATCCCCTCTTTGGTCACTTGTGAGGGAGAGGTGTTAAAAATATTTTTATCTTCAAGAAGAACGGAGAAGAAAAGCAGAATTCTTGTCTTTTATATTCTAAAATCTAAGGTGATGGCATGACAGAGAGAATTTAAAGAAAATTCACTAGGATTTTAATTTATTCCCAGTTCAAAGAAGAGAGGGGTTTTCTAGAAGTAGAGAGTTATGGAAGAGACAATACTGGGAATAAGTATAAATACAAAGCATGTCTCTGACATCACTCCTTGGTGTTGCCTGTCTCCTTCTCTGAGAGTTAACCATTCCCCACTCCTATCTCAGTTTCAAAAGTCAGCAATCTAAAACAATGACCTATATGATGGTATAAAATCAAAACACAGCACATACTGTATTTATACAGTGTAAGGAGTTCACTCCAAGTAAGGAATGTATTTTCTATTTCTTCCAGTGGCTTTTTTCTCAAGGTATTTTCCATAAGTAAACTAATTAGCACCGGTGTAAAAATGCCTTGAAGGGAGGACATGGAAGGCAAACAATTCGGGTTAATGTAGGGTTGCTGTGGTTGGTGTTAGGTGCCACAAACTCAAGTACAACTTAAAGTGACCAACAGATCTGGACCCTGTCCTATCCTGAGCCATCCTCACAATTTCTGACACACTCAAGCCCACTGCAGCAGTGACTGTGTCAGCCTGCCTGCCTGGGGCTCTTCTGCTCCTTTGCCATCTTTCCACCTTCCCAAGTCTTCTCCAAGAACATGAGGTTCCTCTTCAAGGAGTAACCTCTCCTAACAACATGCCCAAAGCATGTGAGTTGAAATTTCATTATCTTTGTCTTCAAGAAACACTCTGGCTGGACCTTCTCCATGACATATCTGTTTGTTCTTTAGAAAGTCAAATGGGACAATTGACACTCTTCTCCAACACCACAATTCAAAGCCATCAGTTCTTCTGGTCATCCTTGATCATTGTCCAGCTCTTGGACGCACAGCAAGTGAATGAAAGAACATGGCCTGAATCAGGTACACCATAGTACTCAAACTGGCATCACTGCTCCCCAAGTAATTTGGAGAGGTCCTTGACCACAGACTTTATCAGAGCAATATGTCTCCTGATATCCTGACTGCTAATACCAAGTGTATTGATTGTGGATCCAAATAAGATGAAGTCATTGGCATTCTCATTCTTCTCTCCATCCATCATGATGCTGTCTATTTGTGCATTGTCTGTTTCTTCCAATGGCTTTTTGCTTAAAGTATTTTCCATAACTAAGCTGCAGCCTTCAGCATGGACTAAGGCTCAACGTCAAGAAGACAAAGATTCTCGCCACTGGATCAATTGGCAGCGTCAGGATGGATGATGAAGAGATTGAGAGTGTTCACAGCTTCACTTTGCTCGGCTCCACAGTTAACACTCTTGGTACCAGCAGTCAGG
>NW_006399758.1:31532895-31563123 GCF_000299155.1 Elephantulus edwardii | reverse complement strand
AACAACAACAACAACAACAACAAGCTGACTAGTATTGTTGTTTTTGTTGTTGTGTACCATCCAGTTGGAACCGACCCAGAGCTGACTTTCCAGTGGGTTTTCAGAGACAGTTAATTTGCACAGGAGAAGATTGCCCATCCTTCCCCCATGGAGTAGCTGGTGGATTTGAACTGTGTGCCTTCGGAGTTGTAGCACAACTTTTTGTCCCTTGGTTTAAGAAATCCCTTGAAGGGAGAGAATATGCATGTATGACATGCACTATACAGGCATAATCCACTGCCATCAAATAGGTTATGGCTTACAATAACTGTGTAGAACAGAATAAAATGACTCTGTATGATTTCTGAGGCTGTAAATCTTTACAGGCATAGATCAGCTCATATTTATCATGCTGACCACTAGTTGATGGGGCCAAATTGCTGACCTTCTGGCTAACAGTTCAGTGTGTAGCCCACAATGCCACTGGGGCTCATTTTTTTGGTATTTTTAAAATACTTTTATTGGTTTTCACGTAATGTTTACATTATGTTTCATTCATATACATTGTGTTTTATACAATCTTTTACTTACATTGTGTTTCATTCATATACATTTTATTTTACTTCTTTTTAAAAATTGATTTGCTTACAAAGCTTATATGGTTCCACACTATTATTCATTCACATTGTGTTCCATACAATTTTTCTTATGCACTATGTTTTGTAAATATCAATCACCATTGGACAAGGCTCTTGTTTTTTAAGAGTGGGTTAAATAATAAAAGTGATATTCCAATACAATTTAGTAATTTATTTTTGACCATTCTGTTAAAAATCGTTTTGTTTCTAAATATGGCTGTGCTAAAGACCACAATACCAACACAACACCAAGGACTTTAAAAATTGATCCAAAAAAAAAAAATTGATCCCAAAGTGAAGAATCCAGTGTTGGATCAAAACAGGTTTCAGGTTTAACCAAACACCTGCACAGAAATGTAACACTTCCATTGCTCCAAAAACACAGATGATATGTTAGTGTGGAGAGAAGCCCAAGTGTCCTAATTCTAATTCCAATGTTGCTATAAAACAAACTGTGAGAATCTTTTCTGCGAGATGAAATGCATAAATTAAATTATTCCAATTTGATACCCATCAAAACTCTCTGTGGAATTAAAAATGAAAGGTGGCAGAGTTTTCCACAGACCTTACATTTTAATTTTGTCCTGCATAAAGGTTTGATTTTTATATTTCAAGAACTTCAGATGATTACTACATAAATCCTGCAGTATGAATTACTTACAGAAGAACGCAGGCCTCTCTTTGTCCAGGGTTACTGTTTATAAGTAATTTCAGTTTAAACCAATAAAGTCTCTTCCAAAACAGTATTTCTTACTAATTTGAAGGGGGAAAAAGTTATAAACATCTCCAAGTCATGAAATAATGCCAACAGACAAGAATACTCAATCCAATTATTTGCAGATATCAGGACTCCTTCACCTGGAGTAATAAAATAACACATAGGAATTTTATTAAACCATCACATTTTTAATTATAGTGTTAATATTAATCATTAGATATTAAAAGTTAACTTCAAGATCACTGATTAGTAAAGAAGTCACAAAAATAGAGAAATAAAGCTAGTCTGCACAGAGAGCTCTAGTGGCCTAGTCATAAGGAGATGTGCTGCAATTCCAAAGGCTCACAGTTCTAATCTACCAGCTGCTCCTCGGGAGAAGGATGGGCAATCTCCTTCTGTGCAATTAACTGACTCTGAAAACCTGATGGAGGGTCAGCGCTAAGTATGTTCCAACTCGACAACAAAACAACAACATTAAGTCCTAGTTAATGACCATGTTGGGTCTGTCTTATCGTATTTTTGTTAACAAAGTCTATGGAACCATACAGATGTAATTTCAGTTACATGCACATAATCAGTATCATAAAAGAGCACTTAGAGAAAAATGATTCCACACAGTTCATCAGCAAAGCCTTTCTTGATTCTTTCTGCATTCTCTCTTTGTGGTCCCTCTCTCCTTTTCTTTCTCATTGAACTTGCCATTGATCCTGCAAAGTCTGAAGTCTTTGTTTTTTTAACCTCTTTGTGAGTTCATCAACAACAGACTGGGTCTTGGAATTTCCGGTAAAAATGTTTCTACTTTGAACTAAATGCCCCTACATGGGCCCAATTCCTTATAGCATTAATTGTTGAAATACTTTAGTTACCTGGGCCAGTACCTACAAGTTTTTACTTCATATCTAATTTTATTTTCTCTCTGAGGAGCCACAAAGATATCTATCTAATTGCTTTTAACAAAAAATAGTTATTTCAGAGAGATTGCAGATTAATTTTATCACTAATATAAAAGCAAAGATTAAAAGCGAAGAATCTATAATTAGGAAGTTATTAAAGGAGTCAAAAGTGAGACCTCAGTATCTCGACTATTAATATAATTTTAAAATGTAAAAGCCTTTGGGATTCACAATTCACTTGTGATACAAATGAAACGACAGTAAAATCTCCCTAGACTGAACATTTTCCCACTTCCTTTAACAGGGGACAATCTTGAATTTATATGAGAAAAGAAATCTAGGTGACCTTTCAGTTAAACCACAAAGATAGCACCTCCATCCTCATTGTATTGAGAAAATAAATTACCACTATCAGAAAATAAAATCAAATTCAAATGATTGCTACTCATACTTAGAAAATCAAGTTGATATAACTCTCCTGAAATCATCAGATCCCCTCACACTATGCTACATTTTCTTTCATGAAATTTTTTTTTGAAAAAAAAACCAGGTCTTAAGAGTCTGAAGAGTCTGGTAGATGACCGTCCAGGGGCTTTATGAGGCTCTAAATTGCGCAGAAGTAGAATGTTCATCTTTTTCCTGAGGAGATGTTGGTGGATTTGAACCCCTAGAGGCATCATCTTTAGATTAGGAGTGCAACTCCCTAAGGACTGTATTACCGCAGTTCCCTGTCATAACTTACTAAATTTATATTTATTTCAATTTAATATTCACCCTGATTCTACACCAAGAGGAATATGGGTTTAACTGTCATCTTACTAGCATAAAAACCAAATACTTGGCTCTTAATAAACAGTTGTCATCAAGTCAACCCCCATTCAGGGCAATCCCACAAGTGGTAGAGTAAAAAACCTATGTTTCACGGGTTTTTCAGTGGTTGCTTTGCTGTGTGTGGTAGGTTTTCCTATTTGTCGCTTTGTTTTCTTTTTTATTTTTAAGTAAAACACCACTTTTTTTTTCTAA
Organism: Elephantulus edwardii; assembly: GCF_000299155.1. NCBI lineage: Eukaryota > Metazoa > Chordata > Mammalia > Macroscelidea > Macroscelididae > Elephantulus > Elephantulus edwardii. Next base: position 31,559,872 of record NW_006399758.1, on the reverse strand, counting down.
ATGAATTTTAAGTGAACTAGACCCTCTAACCAATCATCTTACAGGCCAAGCATGTGCCTTTTGTACCACACTGTGACTCCCAGTTCTTATGCAAATAATGATACGAATTCAGTAATACTGAGTACAGTTTAAATTTTGATTCCTCAGCATATGGCTTGTGCTTCTAAGGACTGTGTATGTATCAATACACTTCCTCCTCTTTTCTACAGCAGTTAGAGTCTATGACAACTCCCAGCTTCCTGAGGAGGAAACAAGAGTCAAGTTTAAGTGTCAGGCCCGTTGTCACAGATCCTGGAAGTAGCAGAGATGTGATTTAAGTCCAGTGAGTCTAGTGTTTGCTCCTTTTCTCTTAACCATAACATCATGCAGATTTTTTAGACATTACAACAGACATGACAATTTTCAAAACTTATAAAATGTTTTCTTTTTAAAGGCCTTCTCTTGTGGCCTAGTGGTAAGAAGCTGCACTGTAATCCCAAAGTTGCATGGTTCAAAATCACCAGCTACGTCAAGGGCGAAGGATGGACATTCTTCCGTTGTGTGATTTCCTAACTATGGGCTGGTTCTGACTTGACAGCACACACTAGCAACAATTAATGAAAGAAAATTGTTTAAATAACTAATAATTTAACATTTCTTCAGTCTTTCAATAAAGAAAACATGTTATTATTGCTATGTGCCTTGCATTACGCTAAGAGCTTTACTTGGAAGATCGGTTTAATCCTCCAACTTTTTCATAAACATGGTAGAAAACTGTTAAACTGAATTGTCTATTCTAAAGAATCAGTAAGGAAGCAAGTAAATACCTCAATCTGTATTTTACTGAGGAAGTCAAGATCAGCTGGTTGCAAGGTCGCTGAGGAAGGGCAGAACCCAGTGCAGGCCAAGAAAGATAGTTTGTTGAGGAGGAACTGCCGGGCTGGCTCTCAAGCAGAAACCAGCCCCCACTAAGAGTCAGAGGGGGGTTTTATACTGTCTTACAAGGGATTTGGGCAAGGAGATGCATACAGAGTCTTCCTTCAAGATTGGGAAGTGGTCTGGGGTCTCAGATAACTATTCCTGGGAAAATGGGGGGTAGGGTAGTTTCACAGAGAGAAAAAGCACAGCTGCTGTTTCCTGTGATTGGATTCTCTCAGAAACCATTCTGGGGGAGGAAGGAAAGGGCTCTGCAATCCTAATACAGGTAGGAGTGAGGGGAAAGAAGCAGTGTGGTAAAAGTAAGGAAAAAATACATTTTTAGAAGTCACTAAAAAGCTTCTAAAAGGGAATAATTTAAAAAATAAAAAGATATGAGAAAAAATCATAGGCAGTGAGCCTTATTAGCAAGCTTTTAATACATCCTTCCTTCCTTTCTTCCCTCCTTCCTTCCTTCTTTCTTCCCTCTCCCTCCCTCCCTCTTCTCTCTCTGTCCTTCTTTCTTTCAAATTTTCTTCAGTCCAGGTATGGGGACTAAACAAACTCACAAGTTACAGTAAGTATTCTTAATGTCACAGCATAAAAAAGACTCGAGGCAAAATATTTTATTCCTTCATCCTGCAACAAGACACATTTTTGAGGAAAAAAATCTAATTATTGCAAACTCATCTCTATTAAGTATTCCATTTTAAGAATATTTTGATGAGAAATATTTATTGCTGTATTATATAAATATAAGATATTTATGGTTGTTGTAATGCACAATTGAGTTGGAAGCTATTTATAGCTGAACCTCAAATAGGCTTTCAGAGGTTCTAAATTTTAGAGGAGAAGATTGCCTGCATTTCTCACACAATTACACCACATCATTTGTTCTACAGTATTATGGTTGCTAGTATAAAAAATATACTCAGGATTTTGTGATGAAATCTAAACCAAAAGAAGGTTTTAAGAAATAAACCCTGAAGTGTAATATTTAGAAAAATTAACAGCTATTTTAAAATTATGAATAACCAAAACTATTGTTTATGTGTTAAAATGCAACTGTGGTCTTTAGAGCTTGAGCTGAAGTTAATATTGTTTTTAAACATAACCTCTGTACAATATAATGACAGTGAATAACTGGGCAAGTGTCTTATCAATCATTTTTCAGTAAAAAATGCCATCAACTTAGAGGAGTCATTAATCTATAGAATATTCCATCTATTTTCACTCTTAGAATTCCTTATATAGAAATACAAATTTAATCAGGAAAATGTGCATCAGAGTTGTATTCTTTCTTCTAATCTACTCAGTGTATTTGTTGAGCAAACCATCTGGGATGCTGGACTATATGAAAAAGAATGTGGTATACAGACTGGAAGAAGACTCATCTCTGTAAAGTAGATGACACACACCCTTTCTTGCAAATAGTGAAGAAGAAAAACTTTACAAAGAAGATCAAAACAACACAGCATTCAGCATGGACCACATTTAAATATTAAGAGAACAAAAATCCTTACAATTTAATCAGTAGGAACAATCATAACAATTAGAGGCAAGATGGACTGTAGATGATTCAATGTTTTTGGATCTATAATTAGAACCCATCGCAGCAGTAGTTAGGATATAAAGAGATGTGCATGCTGCATCAAGCAAATTAAACTTTTTTTGTATAAAAGCTAATTCACTCATAGGGCAGTATAATCTGGTGAGCCAATGGTACAGAGCTTGGCTGTAAATTGAGAGATTTAGGTATTTGAACTCATCACCTACTTTATGGAAGAAAAGATGTAGCAACTTGTTCTTGTAACGATTACAGCCTGAAAAAAATCTCATAGGGTTGTTTTAGTCTGTAACACTGGGTCTCTGTGAGTTAGCATCAACTTGACAATATACAACACTAATAGGACCAAGAGGCAGTAGTCAGAACAGAGCAGGGTAACACTGCATAGTTCAAAATTGGGAAGGGTGTACGCCAGGGATGCATCCTGTCTCCATACCTTTTCAACATATATGCAGAGCAGATTATCTGAGAGGCTCGGCTCTATGAGGAGAATTGTGGCATCAGGATTGGTGGAAGATGTATTAACAATCTGCATTATGCAGGTGACACAACTCTGCTTGCTGAAACTGAGGAGGACCTCATGCACTTGCTGCGAAGGGTCAAGGACTGCAGCCTTCAGTATGGACTGAGGCTCAATGTCAAGAAGACAAAGATTCTCACCACTGGACCAATTGGCAGTGTCAGGATGGATGGCGAAGAGATTGAGATTGTTCACAGCTTCAGTTTGCTCGGTTCCACAGTCAACATTCTTGGCACCAGCAGTAAGGAAATCAAAAAGCGTATCGCGATGGGAAAGTCTGCTGTTAGGGACCTCTCAAAGGTACTCAGGAGCAACAGTGTCTCTCTGGAGACTAAGGTGCGCCTGATACAGGCCATGGTATTTGCAATTGCTTGTTATGCATCAGAGAGTTGGACAATGACTAGGGAGGACAGAAGGAGAGTGGATGCTTTTGAGCTGTGGTGCTGGAGAAGAGTACTGAATGTACCATGGACTGCCAGGAAAACAAACAGATTCATCTTGGAGAGGATTAAGCCAAGCTACTCCTTGGAGGCAAGGATTCTGGGGCTTCGTCTGACATACTTTGGACATGTTGCCAGGAGGGACGGGTCCTTGGAGAGGGACATCATGCATGGGAGGGTGGAGGGACAGCGCAGAAGGGGAAGACCCTCTATGAAATGGATTGATTCGGTGACTGGGGTAATCGGGATGGGTGTATCAGAGGCAGTGCAGTGCAGTTGGCGCAGGATAGAGCAGGGTTTAGGGCTGTTGTGCATAGAGTTGCTACGAGGCACAAACGACTCGACGGCACATAACAACAACAACAACAAACAATAGTTTTGATGGTGGAAATGCTGCTCATTTTAAGCCTTAGGGAAGTCACGCTTTCACCACCCCTACAAAACCAAGAAATTATTATCTCAGTATGTGTATCACTCTGCTAAAGTATTCCGTGGTTATTGTTCCAATTTTTTCAAGAGAAGGTTGAAACATGCCCAACAACTGGCTTAGCTCTTAGGGGGTTGCTCTGCTAATATGAATGCAACATCTCTCTGGTGTTTGAAACTACCAGCTACTCCACCAAAGAATGGTGGGCAATATCCTCCCATGTGTTGTACAGCTTAGAAAACTTGATCAAGAGTCTGCCAAGAGTTGGTTCTGACTCAATAGCAGTAAGATTTGTTTTGAATATTTTGAATATTTCAATATTGCTTGGGAGTATTTGTACTAAAAAATGATGCGGTACTCATCTGAAATTCAATTTTTAACTTTGAGTCCTACATTCTGTCAGAAGCCTTACCTATGTAGTATCCTGTTCCTAGATTCCTTGCTTGACTGATTCAAGTGCTTTGAGCAGTATGGGAGGAATTAGCTGGAGCTTTCCACCTTAGGGTTATCACATACTGGTTTTGTAAGCTGGATAGTGTGTGCTGTTGTAGTTGTTATGGGCCACTGAGTCAGAACCAACTTACAGCTGACTCTCAAGTGGGTTTTCAGATGCTGTACATCACACAAGAGGAAACTTTCTTCCCCAGAATAGCTGGTGAACTTGAACCATCTGGTTTCAGGTTGGTAGCACAACTCTTTACCACTTAGGCCAGTAGAGCGGAGCTCACCTGGGTGAATGTATACAACCTCAAAAATGCTCATAATTAGCATCTCTAAAGTGATGGTGTAAATCTCCAACTCAGAGTAGTTGTAAGGATTAAATAAGAAATGCCTAGTGCATAGCAAAGGGTCAATGTGAGCCATTACAAAATGAATATTCTAACAAACAATACTAGACATTATCTTAGTTCATTTTCTGTAGAACTACCAATAATCTAATAACAATTTACTAAAATCCAGTTATCCTCTTTAGCTAGGTTGTGTACTACCCATGTATCTTGTGAGTCTAGAGAGTTCTGGTGGCCCTAATGGGTGCAGAGTCTCAGTATTAAATCAAAGATGACTCCTCTCTGGAAGTTGGAAACCATCAGCAGCTCTGAGGGAAAACAATGGGGAATCTCCTCCCATACAATGTACAGCCTGCTGGAAGGTCAACTCTGAGTTGCTTCTGATTGAACAGCAATGAGTTGGGTTTTGTTTGTTTGTTTGTTTGTTTGTTTTTACTCTTGTGATTATGTGTGGCCATGTGACAAAGTTCCAGACACAATATGCTAGGAGAATGAAAATGAGCTATAGTGGCACAGGCGATAGGGTGTGTCTTGCTACCACACAGGGCACAAGCTCTCTTGCGGTTCCAATCTGCCAGCTCCTTGGCAGGAGAAGGATAGACAGTTTCTATAGCCCCAGAAAACCAACAGAGATTCTGCTATGAACTGGTTCCAACTCCACAGTAATGAGATGAGAGGAGAATGGAGAAGCTCCCATCTCCACCACTCAGCCTCTTGTCAGAGTCACAAAAATCACATTGTCGTCTATAAGGAATTGCACTGCTAACGGAAAAGTAGGGCCTCTCTCCTGGTTTGAACAGACCAGTAGCTCTGAGAGACTACAACAGGTGCACGGGACTCTGAGTTTGATGTTTAAAAGATTAAAGTAATTTCAAAGTCAAGGTAGGGCAGACAAATTCTAAGATGACATTAAGATTTACTTTTATCCACATTTAGTGTATGATGTTTCTAAGAATGTTTAAAGCCACCACTTTCATAGATGAAGAGGGGTTCTTTGGAGAAAATGAAACATCTCTTTTTGTATACTTTAGAAGCAATGCATCTTATATGGTATTGTCCAGGTAGACACTTTCCATAGATTCATAGATTTACTATATACAATCCTACTCAACTCTAGCACATTACATATTGAAAAGCTCTCCTGATGGCAAAATATCATTAATGTGATGTTGGTCCAGAAATCTGTCATTACCTGGTACATTTATCTAAAATTTCATTGGCTCACATTTCCTTCTTTTTGGGCTTTATTCTGTAAGAGAGTCTTTACTGTTATCTAATTTTTGTCTTCTAAAAGACTTGTGCTGACAGAAAGAGAATTGATGCCTTTGAGCTGTGGTGCTGGAGAAGAGTACTGAATATACCATGGACTGCTAGGAGAACAAACAGGTTTGTCCTGGAGAAGGTGAAGCTGGAATGTTCCCTGGAGTCAAGGATTCTGAGGCTTTGTCTGACATACATTGGGCATGTTGCAAGGAGGGACTGGTCCTTGGAGAGGGACATCATGTTTGGAAGAGTGGTGGGGCAGCGAAGGAGAGGAAGACCTTTGATGAGATGGATCGATTCTGTGACTGGGGTGGAGGGATTGAGTGCGTTTGAGATGGCTAGGTTGGCACAGGACAGAACAGCATTTAAGGCTCTTGTACATAGGGTCGCTATGAGTCGCAAGCGACTCGATGGCACATAACAACAAAAGACTTGTGCTATCACTGGAATAGCCTTCACCACCTGAATTCTTGAATACCTGATGGAGGAAATCTACCATCAACACTTACTTTTTTACTTCATCTATTAAATGATAATATATGAACAAGAATGGTATGTCATTAAATACAGGTAGGTCTAATAGTACAGGAAAGACCAACCACTAGCAAAGGACATCATATTTAATTCAAAGTGTCAGCAAAAATGAAGGAAACCCTCTAGGAAGATTGATTGACAGGATAGCTACAATGTAAACTCACACAAAAGTAGACTCTGGTTCCTAACTGTATCAGTTTCATTCCCAAGTATGTTGGAAATGCATAAAACACTGTGCTGTTGCTATTGTTGTGTGTCTTCATTTTAGAACTGACTCATCGCTGACGCACCAGCAGGTTTTCCAAGGGTAGTAAATTTCATGGGAGGAGACCGTCCCTCTTTCTACTCCAGAGCAGCTGGTGTATTTGACCTTCATGCCTTTGGTTTGGGAGCACAACTCCTCACCACTAAGCCACCAGAGCCCAAAGAACTATACAACCTAATAATAAGCAAATAACCTAGTGTGTGTGTGGGGGTGGGGGGGATGGCACAGAACCAGGAAATATTTAGTTCTGTGATACACAAGGTCATAATGGATTAGAGCCAATATAGTTGGAACTAGCAACAAAAATTAAGTACATCCACTGTCCCATCTTCAAGCATACAGTCTTCAAGTAAATTGTATGTGTAATTATATGATAAACACATGATTTTTAAAAACAGTAAAATTTCCAGCTTTTAACTCCTGTGTTATTGGCCTAATGGTTATAAAATGCTATGGGATATGTTTAGGAATGGCCTCTGGAGACATCTCTAGATTAATATTCTAGTCCTGACTCCTGCCTTAGGCAATTTATTTACCATTACTAAGTCTCAAATTATCATTTGTATAATGATAATTATAGTACTCTTTAATTAGTAGGGTTGCTGTGAAAATTAAGATATGATGATGTTGAGTCTGACTCTTGGCAAGTAATCAATAATTATAGCTATTGTTATTTTTATTCTGATGAATAATCATATGATTAAAGATCTGTCAACAGGTTTTATTAATGTAACCTGTTTCAAAAAGTGAATACATATTGAAATTTTGTAATTTCTTTTCCCAGTAAATGTTGATTCAATCTTTTGAGTTTGTTTTTTCCCCCCTAGTCCTCTGTATATATAACAAGCTCTCTCTCTGGTGGCTTTCTATTATTATAATTATAATAATATTTATTATTATTAATTCTACTTTATTTACAAAATTCAAAAATATTGTTTTCCAGAACAGGTTTTTCCAATTTCCCTCACTCCCCCCATCAAATTATCAAATTGTAAACTCCATGATTAATTTACTTCTTCCCCTGCACATCCCCATCTCTCTGCTTTCATCCCCTCCCACCTTGGATACTCATACGCATTCTACAACGATGGTTTTATACAGTATTTGTCCTTGTGGGACTGAGTAAGTTCACTCAGCATAATGCTCTCCAATCTCTCCCAAGTTAGGTAATAATAATAAAAACATTATTCCTGTGTGCTGCATAGTATTACATTGTGTGAATGTACCATAATTTCTCAATCTATTTGCTTGTGGTTGGACATCTGGGCTGTTTCCATGTCTTCGTGATGGTGAATAGTGCTGCTCTGAACAATGGTGTACAAGTCTCCGTTTGTTCCAAGTTCTCATTTTCTCAGGGTATATTCCAAGCAGTGGAATAGTTGAGTCATATGGAATTTTTATGTTCAGCTTTTTGAAGGACAAACTGCCTTTGAGAGTGGTTGTTCTGTGGCTTTCTTGCTGTTGGTGACACAGATTATGAATTACAATAACCCTGTGAACAGCAGATCTGAACAATGTCCTATCCTGTGCCGTCGTTATCAGTTCAGATACACTTGATCCCATTGCTGCAGTTGCTGTGTCAATCTATCTTACGGATCTTCCTTTCTTTAAATGACTCCACTTTTCCAAGCATTATTCCCTTTTCAACATTCCCAAAGTATGTGAGACAAAGCTTTACGGTCCTTGTCTCAAAAGAAGATTCTGGCTGCAATTTTCTCCAAGACATATCTGTTTGTTCTTTTGTCAGTTGATGGGACACACAACACTCTTCTCCAACACCACAACTCAAAGACATTGATCCTCGCTCTGTTATTCTGATTCAAGCCACGGTTTTTCAAATTACCGTCTATGAGACTTCTGATGGCTTAGTGGTAAGGATGTGTACTGCCAATCCAAAAGCATATGGTTCGAATCAAGCAGCTGCTCTGTGGGAGAAATATGGCAATCTCCCTTTGTGATTCACTACCTCTGAAAAATCCACTAGAGGGTCTGCAATGCATCAGTTCCAACTTGACAATTATCTAATGACTATATAGTGTTGTTATTGTTAGATGCCTTTTCGGAGACTGCCTATCATTTTCCCATGGAGTAGCTGGTGGACTTGAATTAGATGTTTTTGGATTGTAAGTGCAATTCTTTACACAATAGGCCACCAGAGCTCCCTGTGTTTAATGAATAATACCAACATATATATTTCTTTATGGCAAAGAAATAGAGAGTTTATTATATACAGGGTTATGTGAACATGCATGAAGAACTCCAAGCCAAGATGTTTTCATTATCTCTGCTGACTATCCTAACACTGTTTTTGAAAGCCAAAAACTATTGTAGTTGGATGGTAGGCTCATACCAACTCTAAAAATGAAATCTATCCTCATCTAATGGATTCTGAATGACAGCCATCCTCAGAACAAAGTAAAACTCTCCATGAAGTTTCCAAGGCTGCAAGTCTTTTTAGAAGTAAACAACGTCCTCTTTTTCCTACAGAGTAAGCAGTAGGTTCGAACAACTGACCCTGCAGTTAACAGTCAAATGTTTTACTTACTGTACCAGCACACTTCCACTCCTTGCCTATCAGTTTGCCATACTGTGGCTTGTGTGATATGTAATGGTGGAAGTTGACTTGTGTTTCAGATATCAGCAGGGTCAGCCATGGTGCAAAAGTTTCAGAAGAGCTTCCAAATGAAGATAGACTAAACCCACTTCTGAAATAACAAGCCTCTGAAAGCTGCATGGACAACATAAGAACGCTGTGGGATGTAGTAACAGAAATTCAGTCCTTCAGGTTGGACAGTACTGAAAATGTGTCTGAGAAGGAGTATCTCAAAGTAGTATCTTTTATAATGATAAAGCTTTTCATGAAGGACCTTCATTTGCTGATGTAGCAAGACTCAATATGAGTAGAACTGCTGCAAACATTCATTAATAATTGGAAAATAAAATGTGCTAAGTGTGAATTTAGGAAAATTGGATGTTACAAAAAATGAAATAGAATACATAAAGATTGATGTTCTAGTGATTAGTGAGCTAAGATGAACTGGTATTGGCCATTTTGAATCAGAAAACTACATGACCTGTCACTGGTGGTGGCAGTGTTGTTGAGTACCATTGGGTCTTTATCAAGCCATAGCTGACTATCTTGCAGGTTTTCAGAGGTATTAGATAGCACAGAAGATTGTCTATCTTTCTCCAGTGGAGGCGCTGGCATATTTGAACTGTGTTCCTTCAGGATGGTAGTACAGCCCCTTACCACAAATAGGAATCTAAAATAGTGCAACTACTTTGGGAAACATTTTCTAAATACCCAAAACTTAAAATTACCATGGTGGTGGTGGTGCATACAGACTCAGACCCTGTCATATCTATATCATTATCTCTGTCAGATTTGAGAGCTTTGCTGCCATCACTATGTCAACCTATCTCCTTGAGGGCCTTCCTCTCCTTTACTGACTTCCCACCTTTCCATTATGACATCCCTTTCCAAGGATTAGGTCCACCTAACAGCATGCCTGAAGTATTTTAGAGAAAGTTTTGTCATCCTTGCCTCTAAGAAGTATTCTGGCTGTCCTTTCTTTAAGTTTATTCAATCTGTCTGCTAATAAAAATTAAGTAAAATAGCAGGACTTTATGAAGAAGAAGAAGAAGAAGGTGGCTTCAGCATTGGGGGAAGAATGCATTCAGAATTGAACTCTTCAACAACGTGTGCCATACAGATGACACAACCTTGCTTACTGAAATTGTGAAGGACTTGAGGTACCTGCTGCAGAAGTCAAAGACTATAATGGATCCTTTCTGTGGATAACATCTCAACAGCAATAAAACAAAAATCCTCACCACGGGGCCAAAGGCAACATCATGCTAGAAGGAGTAAAGATTGAAAAGAACAACGATTTCATCTTAGTTGGATCTATAATTAGCACCTGTGGTATCAGTAGTCAGGAGATCAAAAGACATACAGCACTGGGGAAGTCTATTGTCTTGAACTCCTCTAAAGTCCTGAAGAGCAAGGATGTCAGTTTAAAGACTAAGCTGTACCTGATCCAAGACATGGTCTTTTCAGTTGCTTGTTATATGTCTGAGATCTGGACAGCGACTAAGAATTGCCATATGGTCCAACAATTTGACTCTTGGCATATACCCTAGATAAATAAATGAAATAAATAAATAAAGGAAAATAAATAAATAAATAGCACAGAATATTTATTTAAATAAATAAAAGAAAAAGAATTTTTATAGCAGTATTATCTGTAAAAGCAACAGGTAGAAACAATTGATTTATTGATTGTTAAATCAATAAAACCCAACTGTTAAGGAATTGATTCTGGTATATGATGTATCTCTCTGTATTTGCATGGTACTGTGCCCCAAAGCCTTAGTCCATAGTTAACCTTCCAAGAAGCAGATTGTTAGGTCTTTCTCAGAAAGCATAACTGTGTGGACGCCAACCCTTGACTTTGCAATCAAACATCCAAGCAAGTTAATAATTTTCATTACCCAGGGACTCCAATGGACAATTAAAGTATGGTATTCTCATTTTTATTGTAGTTCCATGCAGTCAATTCAGACTCATAGCTATTTATGTACAACAGAACAAAGCACTACTTAGTCTTGTGCCAAGGAACTCTCATATAGTTTAATGGGTTTGCATTATTAACTGAATGGCCAAGGATTCAAATCCACCAGCTGTTCAGCAGAAGAAAGATGGGTAATTTTATATAGCCAATAGATGTCACCGTGAGCCAGAATTCATTTAATAGCAGTTTTTCTTTTTGCAGTTTGTGGTGTGTGCCATCTTCAAAACTGTTGTGATGTTTGAACTACGATTGCAGCCACTGTGTTAACACATTTAATTGAGGGTGTTTGTTTTTTACTGTCACTATTTTACCAAGAATGACATCCTTCTCCAAGAACTACTCCCTCCTAAGAACACATCCAAAGTATGTATGATAAAGTCTTGTTATCTTCACTTCTCGCTATGTTCTGTCCAAGACAGACTCCATTCTTCTGGAAGTCCATATTCTTCTTGAACACAATAATTCAAATTGATCAATCTTTCATCTTAAAAATTTGTTGTTTAAGTATATCTTACAAATATGTTGCTGTTGATTGCCATCAAGTCGAGCATGACTCACAGTGACTCTATGAACAAAAGGCCTGAAGCCTTTATAACTGTCGTCATTTATCAAAGTTCATAGAGTTTGTAGAGGCATGTTGTTTAGGAAGTGGATGCCACTCCTGCTTCCAATACTATGTGATTAATATTTAGAAATAAAAAGAAATTAGTGATGTATGCATATTCCAGTGTAGATGGAGCTTTAAAATATCATCCTAAGTGAAAGAAGTCAACTTCAAAGGACCATATGTAATATATACAATGTCTTAATCCTATCTGTATATGATATATATATGTGTGTGTATGTATATATGTATGTCTATCTATCTATCTATCTATCTATCTATCTATCTATCTATCTATCTATAAAATGTATGTAATTCTATCTGTAAGAGTGTCAATAGTAAACAAATCTATAAAGACAGATGATGCAGTAATGGTTCTTAGGGCTGAAGGGAGTAGGAGGTTTAGGAAGATGAATAAAGAACTCAAGAGTTTCGATTTGCAGTTATGAGTATGTCTGCAAATAGATTATGGTGATAGGGAAACAACACTGTGAATACTATAAAACATTATATATTTTGAATAAGTGAATCATATGGTATATGAATTTCATCTCAATAAGTCTATTAATAAAGTAAAATATGTTAACAAAGTAAAAGTATATGAATGAAGTAAAAAGTATTAAATCTATTAATAAAATGAGTTCCAAGACTTAAAATAAAATAGTTTGAAAAGTTTTTTTAAATCATTTAAAGAAAATAATATCTTATCAGTGAGATTGGGCATGATGAAAACTATCAATTGACCAATCAATCTTCTACTTATTTATCCAGGTTTAGCTCTATGTAAATTCATATATTAAAAATGTCAATGTACATACAGAGGGAGAGTGGAAAAAAATTACTGGCAATGTTTCTGTTACTATGCAAGTGTTTTTCTCATTCCATATGTTTCAAGGTCTATTAAAATTATTTTGCTGCTATCTGCATGGGAATGCCTTTGAAGATTATGTTTGAGAACTAGATGCTTTGACAGTGTAATAACCTATAATCTCCTCAGTACCAAAAAAAGGACAAATCCCAACAAACAGTAAATGAGTGAGGTTCTTTAAAGCTCCCAGAAACACTCACATTTTGTTCATTTTAATGTACCCTCACCTTGTAGGTCCATGCTAGGCAAAATGATTACTAATTATATAAAACTTAATTTAAGTATTCTTTTTTCATGGTTCTGGGTAAGAAGGTGGATACTTACGCTTGTGTAACGGTTTTATTCCATATGGAGATTTTATACCAAAAGAAAATTCCCAGAAGTGCCACCTCATATTTTCCACTTACACAGCACTTTCTGATCCAGAATATATTTGAATATATTTACCTAATACTATATTCCCAAATGTTATTTAGTAAACCAAGCAGAAGGAAAGAAGTGGGATTTTGTTGTTGTTTCCTGGTGGAGGTGTTTTTTCATGTATTTTAAATATTTACATTCAGTATTTTTTTCATCACCACCTCATATTCATTATCACTCCTTCACATCTTCATAATAATAAATCAATTTTCTGACTTGGTACATAAACCAAAGTCACAAAAGAACACATAACTGGACTTTATAAATCCTGGAAATTCACCATCAGGAAAGAATTTTTTGCATGTACATATAATACTTCCATTTACACAAAATCCCCATAAGGGTTAATTAAACAATTCAAGATTCATGTTATTTGTGTAGCTATTTAAGCTATTATGAACACCTTGTATAGGTTTTATGCAAAAACATACATCCAATAACTTACTTAATAAAAACTCTGTGCTTCAGATGGAGCAGATACATTTTGTTGTTTATTTCATTGTTCTTCAGCACTTTGGAGCAGTCCCTGAAAGTGGATTTTACCAATGTGATGTATCTTTTTATTTCTTTTTTATTTTAATTTTTTTTATTTTATTTTATGATTTTGTATGTGTGTACCGTCAAATCAGATCTGACTGGTACAGGAGGAGATTGTCCTTCCTTCTCCAGCAGAGCATCTGGTGGATTTGAATGGCGAGCTTCTGGGATTGCAGTGCAGCTTCTTGGTACTAGGCCACCAGAGCACTCTTCTTTCTATTTCTTGACTGCCAGTACCAACAGTGTTGATAGTGGACCAAAGTAAGATGAAACTGTTGACAATGTAAATCTTTTCTCCATTTATCATATGGTTGCCTGTGAAGTGGTAAAGATGGTTGCTTTCTTGATGCTGAAACCCATGTTGAAGACCATAACCCTTGATCTTCTGTAGCAAAGGTTTTAAGTATTCCTTACTTTGAGCAAGCACATTTGTGTCATCTGCAGAAGATTGGTTGCTGGTGAGTATTCCTCACAAGAATGAGAACACATTCTTCATTATAGAGTCCAACTTCTTAAATGATGTGTTCAGCGTACAGATTGAAAAGGTGTGGAGAAAGGAAACAGCCTTGACACATAGCTGTTGTGGTTTTAAACCACCTAGTATTCCCTTCCTCTGTTTGAAAAATAGCTTCTTGGTCTAGTGATAGGCTTCATTATCAGCACAGTAAAGTGTTCTGTAATTCTCTTTCTTTTAAATATTAGGCATAATTTCTTCTGATCCAGATAGACAAAGTAACATATGATCAAGAAGAGGTTCAAGTTGCGTTGAGAGCATTGGCAAAAAAAAAAAAAAAAATAAGGTCTAAGGAATTTATGCAATATCAACTGACATGTACCTACAAAAAGATGCAGTCCTGGATGTGCTCACCAGACTATGCCAATATATTTGGAAGACAGCTACCTGGCCAAATGGAATAGATCTCTATTTGTTCCCATTCCCAAAAATGGTGATGCAACAGAATGTGGAAATTATAAAAGAATATAGTTAATATTCCATATAAGCAAAACTCTTGCCAATAAATACTTATAAACAGCTAGAACCATACATTAACAACTGTCAGATTAACTGCCAGATTCAAGCTGGATTTAGAAAAGGTCACAGCACACGGGATATCATTGTTGATGTCAGACGGATCTTGTTTGAAAGCAGAGAATATCATAAAGATGTTTATTGACCATATAAATTACAGTTGTTCAAACTCACCAGCTCCACTATTTGCTGTACCAGATATGACAATCTGGTTTACAATACTGGAAATCTTATAGGATAGTTACACTACGTCCTGTATTAGATTGTTCTGCATAAAATCAACTCAGTGGCAATGGGATTGGTTTTTTGCCATTAAAGAAGTAAAAAAAGTCCAAGTTTAAAGTCAACAGAAAGTGTTCAAGTGACTTAAGAAGATGAATTCTCAGCTATTTGAAAAATAGGCAGAGTCACCGGGAGATGTGCTGGATCCTTAGCAAACAGTAAACAGCAGAGAAAAGTGTTTATTGAGAAAAGAGTTTTCTTGTAATGTTTTGTTTTTCAAGCAGCAGGGTCATGACCCATTAAACTATTTTTTTCAGAAGAGAGGCTATTAACCTCCACCTAAAATGTTTTCTCTTGTGCTTCGGGTGATTAACAATATCCCTGACCTCTGAATACTGAATGCCAGTAGTAACCAGTCACCTGAGGACACTTGAGGTCACATGAGGACCACGTGTGTATCACAGTACAGCTGTGCTTCACAGGGGTTTTTTTTTAAAAAAAATTTTTTTTTACTCTGAGTGAAACTGCCGGACAGAGTTGTTTTTGTTGTTAGGAATCATCGATTTGAGTATAACTCATGGAGACCCTATGAACAACATCAGACCCAAACTGCCCTATCCTGTGCCATCTCATTGTCTCAGATAAGCCTGAGCCCACTGCTGCACTCATCAGTCCATCTCTTGAGGCTCTTCCTCTCTTTTGCTGATCCTCTACCTTTCCAAGCATTATGACTCTCTCCAAGAATAGTCTCTCCTAGGAACATGCCCAAAATATCAGGCAAAGTAGAATGATCCAAAACATTTCCAAGGTTGTAAAATCTTTACAGGAGCAGATGACCTTTACTCGCTCCAACAGAGTAGCTGGAGTATTTTGTTTGATTTCGTTAGTACTTTAGCCACTATGGCGTCAGAGTTCCTCCTTTAGTTATTAGATAAACACCAAATTTCCCTACCTGTCCTTAAATGCCCCCTAGTGGTGAGACAGAGTCCTGCTGTCATATGTATTACATGTTAAACCATTAACTGCAAGTAGGCGTTTCAAATCCAGGAGCTTCTCTGAGAAAGAAAATTGAAGTATTCTGCCCCCAGATTTACAGCCTAAAACTCATACAGGCTTGTCATGAGTTGGAACTGACTTAATGGCCATTTGTTTGTATATCACTCTAATGGTGAGAATGCCCCTGCATGCCCAACCACTGAGTCAAAAATTCAACGGCATTCATTTTCCAATAGAACACAGTAATATAATATAATAGAGGAGAAATGCATTGCAACAGAAAGAGTTAGCAAAAATCAAAAGCCTTATCATAACTGTTAACTGTTGCATTTTACAGCTAACAGGCATCTGATCAAGCAGTCTCAGTGGTTTTCCAATTTTATGTGTTGACAGCGGACCTACTGAAGTATTCTATAAATCACACACCCAGTTTCTCTAGAAACTAAGACACTGGGATCTTTTGTAACATCAAATTAAGAATGTCGGCCTCAGCTAAATCATGAGTGAGTACCAGGAGGAGATAATTAAATAGATATATCAGGATATTACCCTTAATTCATAAGAAAATATATTTCTTTCTTAAATAAGCAAATAAGGGGCACTTTAACTCTTTCTTTGTATGACACTTAGACAAAGAAAAGTGGACTTTCTGATTAAAAAAAATACTGATACCTTCACAGCTCTGCCACAGCTTTTCCTTGAAGGATTTAAATGTCTCTTTCACTTTTAAGTTTTTATTATGGAAAACTTACACAAATTTCTTCCTCAAGTAAAAACAAGCCAACCCATTGCTATTGAGTTTATTGTGATTCCTAGTGATTCTACAGGACAAAGCAGAACTGTTTCATAGGATTTTCAAGTCTGTAAATCTTTTCAAAAGCAGACTGCCCTATTTTCCTCTTTGCAAATCCACTGGTAAGTTCACTCCACAACCTTTCCATTAGTTAAACCTTTTTGTTACTGCACTACCATGACCCCTTCTATTTCATCTCAATCCTCTTACAGACAACACATAACTGTACAACTAAAAAAATCAGTTTGGTTAAGAAGTAATGCTCAGCTTACCTAACTCACTGTCATTCCTTCCACGTCCATGGCCATTAGACAGCTAGTGCCTCAGTCTACATTTTAATACGTGCTCCTGTGAATGTACCCTCAGATCAGAACTCAATTTTCCCATTGGTTTTTTTAGTTTAGACATTCTCCTCATTTCTTTATCTCATTTAGGATCTGAGGAAAATCCTCTTCTATTCTAAGAGCATATGAACCTAACAGCCTAACAGCTGGGGGTTTGCTGGTAAAAGAACTATAAAACAATTGAGTTCATATTCTGTACCTGTGTATACATTCTATTATGAAAGATGAACAAGACTGACAATGACTAAATAACTAACTAGGCATTTAGTGGGTGCTGCTGAAGGGAATGTGGCTAAGAGTGAAGTTAAAGGTTCGAGGTCTAAAACTTTAATACAATTCACAAACATCTATTGGCTGCCCAGTGTATGGGTGGAATGCAAATATTTCTAAACCGTGGACAGTTTGCTAGGTCTCCATCACTCTGTGTTGTCTCATACCCAGCAAGTTCCTAACTCTATATTCTTGTAGAAGACTGCACGCATAATCCTTGGTATAATATTGAAGAGTAAATTCTTTGATGTCTAACTGATTCCACAGTTGTGTTTTGCAGGCAATTTTCTAGCTGTAAGATGGAGATAGGAACATACACTGTATCCTATATATGCTATATCCTAAGCATTAACTTAGGCAATGCATGTAAACTACTTAGGTCTATCTAGTCATTAATACATGTGGCTCTTTTTGTTTCTTAGTCTGTGACACTCTTGCTGCTAATGAAGGTTTTCTAAAGCGAGGAACATGACTCAAATGCTTTCCCTAAAAGCAGTACCACCTGGGCATAATTTCTTGAACATAATTTTATGTAGACAGCTTTAACGGAAACTGACATTAGGGAAGTGAATTTAGCAGATGACAGAACTAGAATAAGATTTCTTTGGATTGATTTTTAAATGTGCTACACTGCACTGAACCAATTTTGCCCATTAGTCCAAAAGCAATGTCGTCTCCAGCCCTGTGTTCCATATATCATTTTACAGGTTTGTGATTTCAGGAGGTAAGTGCTTAAAAATGAAAATTAAGACACAGGATCCAAGGACAAGATTACCAGGAAAGAAAAAAAATATTAAGTTTATGTTGAGTTTTCTAAAAATGAAATGCTTATCGGATCCTTTTAGCTTTCATATTATCTGCCAAAAGAAGAGCTCAAATTTATATCCACATTTTATTACAGAGCTAGATTTCTCTAAGTTAGCGAAAATGTTTTGTTGTTTGGTACATACTACCTAGAAAAAAAATAATAGAGATTAATAATGCATTGGCAAGGTTAAGTAAAAAAGGAAAACTTTAACTTGTAAAAATCAAAAACTGTTCTGTTAACTGAGAAGTGGATTAGAATGTTGAAAGTGCTTGGGGACCCAGTGCTGTGTAAAGTCTGATTTATACTGCAGGCATCATAATGCCTACCTACTTCAGAATGACAAATAGTACCAGGCTGAAGTCGCAATGGCAGCCCCAGAGCATTAACGGCAAATGTCTTCCATCTTAATAGCTGAGTCTGTGCCATTCTGCTCACTTAAAATTCTGAACATTTAACACTTCTTGTTGCATCTAAATCCAGATACAAAAACCTTCAAATCAAACTATTTACCTCAAGTGAAATCTGCCCTGAATAATTCATAAGAAGGAAGAAAGATGGCAGTGAAGAAAAGCTAAAGAGAGTTTTTAATGAAGTCTAAGGTTTCAAAAATAATGGCACAGAAGCTATTACAGCTTTCCCTCTAACCCTATAAAAAAGGAGTATCCATCTCTCTAATGCCGAATACTCCAGAAAACAGGAGGCACAGTCCAGGGTTTGGCTTTGTCTTTATCTGTGATTGATAGGGAAGCAGCACCACACAGATTAATGCCAAGAGAGACTCTTATTGAACATATCACAGTCAAGGAAGCATCAAAAGTGTTCTTATTCAAATTTCTTATTCTTATGCCGTTTCTTAAAATTTCAGTCATAGCTGGAGCATTGGTTAAAAAGAGGGTACGCTGATTAAAACATGTGCCTGATTTTATATGACACTGTTGCTCTCAAAGACTTGGTTTGGATACAAGGCAGAGTTACTACCTCACATATTTGAAAACAAACAATAAAAAGAAAGAAAATTCTGATAATAGTCATAGAGCAATATCATGAAGTCTGTTTAAATCAATGAAAAGGAAGCTGACCCTCCATTCTGTTTCTGAGGCCGTCATTTGCACCAGAGGAGACTGCCTATCTTTCCCTTGCAGAAACACTGATGGATTCAAACCACCAGAGGTGAGCTCTGTGAGTCAGCAGCACGAATCCCTATGCACTATGCCACCACAGCACCCTTCAAAATGGCATAATTTCATATATTGTTGGATCAAGAGCTAAATGTTACAACATTCACAACTGGTAGAAAGACTGTCACTCTCAAATTCACTCATTGCCATCAAGTGGTAACCAACTCACAGCTGACACCCTATGGGGTTTTCAGAGGCTGTAAATCAGAGGTGACAGTCCATCTTTCTCCAGAGGAACTGCTGGTAAATTTCAACTGCCTTGAGAGGTGCCTTATGTAAGTCTGCAACACATCTCCCCCACAGCTGTGAAGACCACTGGAGGAACTGAAGGACTGATGTCTGGAAATGAGAGTTGGACAGCGATAGCGGCATAATCCATAAGCGGAATTACAAGGCTGGTTAAAGGTACATGCCATTTTGTTTCTTACAGGGTGGTCCCAGAAGATAGGAAAGGACTTGTTTTCCAGGTAAATGACTATTCCCATGTCTGTTTCTGGAGGGTTTTGGTAAATATGTATCAATTTTCTGTATCTCAATACCCTTGTGTGCCAGCTATTACATCTTCTATCCATTTGTGTTCAGTGATAAAGTCCTTTTGGGAAGAGATTAGAAATCCTGCACAAGTCAAGCCTCACAGGAAAGAAATGTTATCCTTGAAGTATAATAGCTCAAGTCAGCGGCAGGTTTAAAGGGACTGTCTTGGAAAGGCAACTTCTAAAATCCAACATGGATTCCAGACTCATGACAAGACTTCTAAATGACATTAAGGTTTCAAATTTTGACTGCCCTATGTATACCCAAACCAAGCGTCACTGATTTCAGACTTTGATAGAGAATCACTTCTACAGATATTCACAGGGTGAATGAAAGTGAACCTATGATTTTTACTAAAGTAACTGAACAGAAGACATTTTATAGAGCTATTACTATGTAAGTCTATGATTGTTTCCTATTGCTCCTGCAGGAAATTGTAAAAAAAAAAATATGTAGTGAGTCAATATTATTCTTCTCTACATCTACTATGAGTCTTAATTAGGGCTAAAATCAAGGATTATTTAAGACTGCACTAATACTGGAGGCTCCAACAAGGGACCTTTTTCTTGTCTTTTTCAGACCATAGAAGATTCCACGTTTCTCAACTCCTGGTCCCTTCTTTCATTTTGACAGTGCGTCACCCCAGACTCTGTCTCCGTGGTCTCGATCTTGTGAGTCTGATCTTAACTTCCATTAGGAAGCAGCTTCAAGTTCCATGGACTCATCCAGATAATTGAGGGTAACTTTCACATCACAAAATCATAAATCACTGGATTAGTACACTTTTATTTGTCGTGTCTGATTATTGTTGTTGTTAGGTGTCATGGGGTCAGAACTTACACAGCTGACCCTTCAGCGGGTTTTCAGAGGCAGTAAATCACACCATAGGCTACTACTATCTCTCTCGTGGATCAGCTAGTGGATTCAAACTGTGTCTCTCTGCATTGGCAGCACAACTTCTTACCACTAGACCACCAGGGTTCTTTTTGTGATGTAAGATATCATATTCAGTTTATAGAACAGTTTATACCCGTGAGACAAGTCCCACCACCCCCATGATTTTGGCTGTTGTTGTTTAATTTGCTGTGTTTGTTGTTGTTCCGAAACCTAAAGGCTACTCTTACCAAGCAGATTCTAGTCCATAGCAATCCTTCAACATGTTTCTGAGGTTATAAATCTTGACTGGAAGTGACTGCCTATCTATCTCCCTTGAAGTAGTTGGTGGATTCTGTCAGTCTTTCACTTGGCCATCAAATGTATTATGCACCACCACCCATGGGCTCCATCTGCAGACCCACAGCGATCCTATACCTAACGAAATGCACAGTCTTGTAACATCCCCACATTCACTGCCAAACTGAAGCCTCCTGTTGCAGTCACCGTGTGATTCTATCTTGCTGAAGGTCCTCTGCTCTTTTGGTGACTCTGTTCCACGTATGGTGCCCACCTCCAGGGAATGACTGCTCCTGGTAACATGTCCAAAGCGTGTTAAAGAAGTCTCACTGTCCTCAATAGTTTTTTAAAATTATCTTTAAATAAGTACACCAATGGACTGGCAGCCCTGATTATTTTTTCTTAAAATTTTGTGTATGAAAGTTTGCCAACCATACTAATTTTTTCATTCATCGCTTATAGATACTTTGTTTTATATAATGTAAACTACAATTAATACAATTCACTTATTATAATGTTTAAAAAACTCATAGTGTTTATTTTCCTATTACATCGTGAACTTAATTTCAAAGGAGTATGCTGGCATCACTTCTCTCAAGACTTATTTATTAGTTTCTCTGGCCATTCATATATATTCAATATTATTTGCCAACTTAACAACTCAGAAACATCGCTATATCTTTGGTCTCCCTTTATTCATTCTCCAGATTTCACATGCCCCTAAAATAACTGAATATTCCAGGGCTTGGATGAGGTGCACCTTAATCTTCCAGGTAGCATCTTTGATTTTTAACTTGTACTGTCATTGTTGCTTAGAGCTATTGAGTTTAAAAAGACACACAGAGACTCTGACTATAGAGTTCCTTGGCCTTATCCTATACCATCCTCAAGGTCTCTGCCATGCTCAAGTCCACTGTGGTAGTTACTGTGCCCATTCATCTCTTTGATCTTTCTTTCTTTCACCAACTTTCTACCTTTAACAGTATTATGCTTCTCTCCGAGGATTGTTTCCTCCTGAAAATCTATCAAAAATAAGTGAAACAAAAGCTCGCCATCCTTGCCTCTAAGGAACACTCTGATTTTACTTTCTTCAAGACAAATTTGTTTGTTCTTTTGGCAGTCTTTGGTCTATTCCCTACTCTGCCAACACCACAATTCAAAGGCATTGATTCTTCTTCTGTCATCCTTAGTCACTGCTCAACTTTCAGACAGAAAGCAATGGAAAATTTCTTTAACACATAGGGTAATAACACAGAGCATTACTATGTGGTGATAATAAAACTACTGCTTAATAACAGAAACATACTTTAATATTTATATTTGCTAGTAACTCTCCCATCAATGTCTATTTATGATAAGCTTATATGTGTGGAATAGAAAGGATCCATACTGCTGTCAAGGTGCTAACCTTTAAGAAACACATTGCCAAGCCATTTGTGTCACTGAAGGACTCTTTACATCATAAGATGCCGATGTTGTCACCGAGTGTTGAAAAGTAAGTTTTCAACTCACAGTGAACCCATGTGACAGAGCAGAAAACCCTGCCCATAGAGATTCCTAGTTTGTAATAATCACATGAGCAAACTGCCATGTCTTCCCACAGAGCTGTTGCATAGACAACTTTCCAGTCAGCAGTCAAGGAATTAACCACTGTGCAACCAGCACTCATTACTTAGGAGATACTAAGTCTAACATAGCTGTACAATTACTAGAAGAAAATGCTTCAAATAATGTATGTACCTTGTCCTAAAACACTATTTTGTTCAATCAGTTTTCATTAAATGCTCAAAAGGATTACTGATAGATTAGCAATTTGATACTGAGTTACAGTATACTGAGAAAATGAACTATTGTACTAATATAAAGTCATCAATAGTCTCGTTCTGTATTTTCCTGTAAGGAGCTCTGGTGCTAGAGTCTTGTACTGAGTTGCACTATTAACCCAAAGCTGCAAGCCTCCGCTGGTTCTAATTCACTAGTGGCTTCCTCATCAGAAAAATGTGCAGTCTCCTCCCAGAAAGATGTACAGCCTTGGAAACACATTAGAGGATGCTATGGTCAAGATCCACTGGATGGCAATGAGAACACAATCTTCCTGCAAGGCAAAAATAGCCAACGTTTCCATAGTAACTGTGAACTGATGTCAGAGAGAGTTAATAGTTGATGGAGCGATTCGGCATAACTGTGTTTGGTGTGTGCACATAGACAAGTACGTCATTATGATCCCACTTAGATGTGGGAAATAACTGTGAAATGCAGAAGTTCCTGTTTTAGTTGTTTAGATGGTTTGTTTTGCTTGCCCACCCACCCCCCCCCCCCCCGCCTTTATTAGGAGAACAGAATGCTTGCCAGGAATTTGAAAATTAATTAACTTGATGAATCTGGAAACTAATCTTGTACAGTTATAGAAAATAGAGATGTTTATTTGTTTTTACTTACTAATTATTTGACTCTGGCCTCAAAAGTTTATTAACTTTAACTGTGAGGGTGAGAATAAGAGAAGGAAACAAAGAGGAAGAAAAATTTTGAGAGTAGAAGCCAACTGCTTTGGAGTGCAGGGGATTTTTACTAATTAAATAATGAGGGTAAATTAAATAAATAAAAGAGCCATAAGTTACCAATATTATATTCTCACACTTTTGCTTCTAGTTTCACACCAGTGTTGATCAATCCAAATGAAAATAAGAGCTAAGATATATGAAATCTTCCAACTCAATTCATTCTGAATCTAGTACATATTTAAGAATATTCTTGAATATCATTCTGCTAATTAAAAATCAAAGACTTAAAACCATTCAATAACTAAAGAATACCCACTCCTGTCAAGTTCATTCGGATTCACTGCTACTCTCCATCAAGTTTCTAATATCATAAATCTGCAAGGAAGAAGCTTATCTGTGTTTCTCCTGCAGAGCAGTTAGAGGATTCAAACCACTGACCTTGTGGCTAGTAGCACAACACACATGCACTGCACCAAGAAAACTCTTCACCTAAAGAGTAACCAGTTATGAGACATTGTTGGTATGAGTTTGACTCATACCAACCCTATGAAATAATGGAGAATTGTATTGGATCTCCAAGTCCTGACATAAATTACAAGCAATACATGGGACACAGATGGCCCCAACTCCCTCTCCCAGTGTGAGCTCATGAGTTCAAAGTGTTGGCATTTGAGTTAGTGCCTGGGAACTGTAGCCACTGTGCCTCCATGGCTTCATAAAGAAAACCCAGATGACAAGTAACCGGGATCCTTTTTGTATGTGTTCAGTTCTATCAGAAATTCACTGTTGAGATTTATGTGATGACATTTGTTGCTGTTCATTGTGCCATCATGTCCATTTGCAGCCACATGGCATAGATAGGCTACAACTACTCCACTGACATAATTCAGTAAGTTACATTCAGTAAACAGTATGTCCCCTAAAGACTTGACATCATCATGTTTTACAAGGAACATTTGTAGAAACAGCGCAGGTCTGAAGTGTGCAGAGGAGAAGAGAAAATGAAGGCAACACACATGCTGCCTTCCCAGGGAAATCAAAGGACAGGGGGCATTTCTAAGTGGACACAACTTTATCACTAAGCCACAGGGTTTACTAAGTACCCAAAGTTTGGAAAGGAAAGTTCAGAAAACTAAATATCAAGTCACAAATAAATCTGTACATAACTCATAATAATAATAACCAGCATTTTTGGAAGGCTGCTGCCAGATACCACACCAGAGCTGACACTCTGTCCCACTGTTGTTGAGTTGATTCCAACCAAGCATTTTTCCATTAGGTTTCTGAGGCTGTAGTTTTTAAGGTTGAGAATTCCCATATTTCTCCTGTGGAGAAGATGGTGGATCTGAACCCTGCCATTGGCACCTCATTAAGCTGTACTCTATGACTTGATGACACTAAACAACAATAACAACAACAACAACAACACAGAGAGAGCTCTGTTGGCCTAGTGGACAGAAAGTTATGCTACCAAGCCCAAGGTGGGTGCTTTTAATCTGTGGCCCTCCGGTCTGGTTCAAATTGGTTTTTTGTCAAATATTCTTCTAGTTGGTATAGCACTGCTCTGTGGATTGCTATACAGAGGTGACTCGTGGTTGCTGTGATGCTGAACACTGTGACACCAATGTGCTAAAAGTGATAATGGTTGAATATTGTGGACAGTGTTTGGTGGAGCTTCCCGATTAAAACAAGCTTGGAAGCAAGCTTGTCACCAACATGCTGTCACAACATGTAACCAAAGTTCCTTTATCAAGCATGTACCATTGTGTGGGTGAGGAATCTGACGCTCGGTGAGTTTAATTAACTTACCAGGCTATTTGTAGATTGTAGTCTAGGAAGCTCTGGCAGTCTAGTGGTAAGAACCTGCGTTGCAATCTTGAAGGTATGCGGTTTGAATCCACCAGCTGCTCTGAAGTAAAAGGATGGGAAATCTCCTCTGGTGTGATTACTGCCTCTGAAAACCCTCTGGAAGATCAGCTGTCAGTTGGTTCTTGAAGGTACACAACATGTGAATTAGTGTACTAACTCATAAAAATATCAGTAAGGCAAACTTGTTATTATTGTTAGGTACAATCGAGTTGTAGACAACTCATAGTGACCCTATGAATGAAAGGCCTGAGCACTGTTCGTACATAGAGTTTCCAGAGGCAAGCCATTTCGGAAGTGGATGCCGCTCCTCCTTCCAGGCTTGTTTTAGTTGGGAAGCTCCAGCCAACACTGTCCACCATGGGTACCCATTACCATCAGTGTCACCGTGTTCAGCATCACAGCAACCATGAGTTACCTCTGTACAGCAATCCACAGACCAGTGCTATACCACCTAGAAAAATGTTTGACAGGAAAACTGGCAGAGCCAAAACTACAACAAAAATATTCTACTTAAAAAAAATTAAAAAGACTTCAACTAGAAAAAAAAAAAAAGCTTCACCTCTCACACAGTATTCTGTATAGTGGAAGGATTAATGCACTGCTAGGATGGCTTCTTGATGGATTTAACCAGAATAGAGCATTAACTTGAGTAGGCTTCCTGAGGTAAGCAGCTTTTATATAATATTGATGACTCTGTTAATTTTCTCTTCTAGCCAATATAATATATCCATTTCCAAGGGATGCCATTTCTGTATTTTGGCAATATTTTTTACTTTTTCTAGGAGGTTCTCTTTCATGCCTTCTTGATTTGCATTCTGATGAAGAAGGCCTGATTTGTCAAGAAAATGAGGCTAGTTTGTCAGCTCGTCAACAGCTAACAAAGAAACTGAAGCCTTTGGTCCAACAGTCCTTGAGAACTGAACTTTGTCAACAACCACTACATAACTGGGCAAGGAATTTTCAGATGAAATTACAGCCTGTGCTCATGTCTTATTACAGCCTTGTGAGAGATGCTGAAGCAGAGTTCCCATCTAAGCAGAACCTGGGTTTATAATTCATAGAAGCCATGGGAAAGAAATGTGTCTTTAATAATTAAATTTTAAAATAATTGGCTACTTGGCAATAGATAATACATTTACCGACATTAAGAATAATGTCTTGTTTGGTAACCGGAGTCATTGGGTTGGCATCATTGAGCTGAAAGATTGATGGTTTGATTGCGATTGCTAGAGATCTGCCTCTGAAAGGTCACCACCTCGAAATCCTATGAAGCTGTTGAATTCTGCACACATGGAGTTACCGTGAGTTAGAATCAACGTAAGAAACAATTAGCACGATTCCTGACATGCAAAAACATTAAGTCATATTGATGAAACACAGACAGGAGAATAGACATTCTGTTTAGACAATAATTCAAATAACGTCTCATAACTTTACCAGGGTGAATATTAGAAATAAAATATCCTAAAGTCATTTCAGCTTTTTATCTTTCTTTAGTTCATCATTTTTTCTATTTCCTCTTAGCTTATTAAGGTACAGACAGGAAAAAGTCAGGCAA
>NW_006399758.1:31510434-31532736 GCF_000299155.1 Elephantulus edwardii | reverse complement strand
AACCCCATTCAGACATAGAAAACTACTTCATCAGTTTGTTTGTTGGTTGGTTTTTGTTTTTTTTCAGTTGAAAACTATTCATGTATTCACTACCAAATCCAGTAGTTTTGGATCACTTTTTGTTCTCTTGAAAGTTTTATGATTCTTTGTAATCAAGCTCCTACAGTTTCCAGTTCCTGATAACTACCGGTCCATTATTTTTTCTGTCATTTTACATTTTAGAAACTTAGATATCTTTTCCAACATTTGATTTATCTTAAAATTGCACTTAGGTATAAATATGTTAGACCATAAAAGCAGCTATTATTGAATTTAACATTTTTTTCCTTTTTATTCATTAGTTTATATGAAAATCTCCTCAAATTCAATCTACAAATGAGCAATTTAATCTACAAAAATACCACAGATAAATGTTTCCAGTGAACACATTTACCAACGTTCTCTAATGAGTTAACCTGGCAGAGAGGGTTTCTAATATTCCTCAAAGACATCTGGGATTTTTTCCAGATTTTTCTTTCCTTTAAGCATTAAGTGAAAAATAAGCTTCATTATTGTATTATATGAAACTATTCTGCAAGTGACCTTTTACCAGAGTCTTCTCTCTCTTTTTTTTAAAGATTGAAAGCTGCAAACTTCATAGTGGAGCATAAAAGGATTTTCCATTTAAAGTTGGAATTTTTCAGATTCACTACAACTTGGTCCTTTTAAATTAGTTCATGCTGATTAAATTTTCAACCAAGACACAACCAGGCTGCTTTCAAGATTTGCTATTTCTCCTAGTTGCATACAAGGGAAATGCAGTCACCCAATAAAAAGGGCTAGAGACATTTCCTTGGATGCAAGACATTTCTTTGAATATAAGAGCTGATGGATGGAAAGTAAACAACACTGCAGCCCATACAAGGAGCTCTTGAGACAAAACCAGCCGCAATGACTATTTTCTAGGAGTGGTTGCATCAGTTAACATTGGATTCCTGCAGCCTTTCATTTAACAAATATTTACTGACTTCTCACAATAAACTGGGCACTGTGGTAGCTACTCCAACATATTTATCTACTGAGGAAAAAACCCTAATAACTACTAGCAGAAATGCAAGCCTCAATTAAGTTTCCGAAGCCTTAATATGCCTATAGCTTATTTATAGCTCCATTTTATATTGTAAGTATCTAAACAAATCCCAAAGACTTTCACTGCTCTCTAATTTAATTTGTGTCCTATTTTAGGTATTTATAACTGAACAATCACATTCTGAGGTAAATCAAATACTGAGACACTGTATTTACAAAGAAAAATTAACAAATAGTAAGACATTATTTAAGAAAGGGGGAGATTATGGGCAGTCCTTTTCTGTTGAGATTTACAGCCTGAAAAACCCAAAGAGAGTTTGCTATGAGTCAAAATCCGCTCAACAGAGATATTTTTATTATTTTTATATGAGATATTTTTATTTTCTTGAATCAGGCTACTAACCAGAGGGTCAGTGATTTGAATCCACACTGGCTTTTGGCTTCTCCTCCTAACACATGATCTACACACAAATTTAAGGAATCTGAGAGTAGTACTTTGTGGATTTGTGAGAACTAAATCATAGAGTCTCAATTGAACCCACAAGTTTTCCAATAAACAGGTTGTTGTTACTGTTATGTGCCGTGGAGTAGCTTGCAACTCATAGCAACCTTGTGTACAACTGCCCTAAATTCTGCTCTGTCCTGTGCCAATCGCACTGTCTCCAACATACCCATCCCGATTATCCCAGTCACTGAATCAATCCACCTCATAGAGGGCCTTCCTCTCCTATGCTGTCCCTCCCCCCCCTACACCAAGCATGATATCCCTCTCCAAAGACCAGTCCCTCCTTACAACATGTCCACACAAAGCCTCAGGATACTTGCCTCCAAGGAGCAACCTGTTTAACCCTCTCCAGGATGAATGTTTGTTTTCCTAGCAGTCCATGGTACTCTCAATACTCTTCTCCAGCACCACAGCTCAAAGGCATCAATTCTCCTTCTATCCTCCCTAGTCATTATCTAACTCTCTGATGCATAACAAGTGATTGCGAAGACCATGGCCTATATCAGATGCACCTTAGTCTCCAGAGTGACACCATTGCTCTTCAGTACTTTGGAGAGGTCCCTAACAGCAGACTTTCCCATCACAATACATCTTTTCATTTCCTGGCTACTGAGTGTTGACTGTGGAGCCAAGCAAACTAAAGCTGGAACAATCTCAATCTCTTCACCATCCATGCTGATGCTGCCAACTGGTTCAGTGGTGAGAATGTGCAGAAAAATCTCAGCATGACCACTGTGATGGGAAGATTCTAAAACACCTGGCATGTGCCCCAAGGATTTGTAGGGGCATGTGAACAGAAAGATGCTCAGTAAGAAGGTCAGAGGGAAGAAACAAAGCACTGAAAAGAACTACTTGTCACGGTGAAGGTAACCAACAGAAGGAGGTGATGGAATTGACTGGAGCTAAGTAGCCGATCCTAAACTTTATGGAAAAAGTTTATGTCTCTTCTTAGGAAACTGTGTAATACTAAGGTCGCTAGCAACTGTGTTATTGGGCAAGGAATCTGTTAGACTTAACTGTATACTCCATAAGGGAGTCAGATCCTGCTACTGGCAGAAATACACTAGAAGAATGACCAAAGACATCAATATTTGCTACTATATCTTCCTTAATGGATGGGCTCTAGTGGAGGGAGCTCTAGTGGCCTAGTGATGAGAAGCTGCGCTGCAGTAACATAGGCACTTGGTTCTAATCCACCAGCTGCTCTGTGGGAGGATAGGTAGTTTCCTCCTGTTTGACTTACAACCACTGATAACCCACTGGAGAATCACCTATAAGTCAGATCTCTCTCAACAGCACAGGACAACAATGTATGGCGAGAGCTACAAGTCAGACCTGAGGGCAAAGGAAATTTTTAAACTTTTATTTGAAGTAAAAAATAGCTTGGGAATTTCATTAATTGGGATGTTATGTTTATAACTAAAGTAAAAAAAAACAATCAACCCCCCCAAAAAAACCAAAACATAATACAAAATCCAAACAACCCAAACAAAATAATCTCAAAAAAAACCAATGGCCTCCGTCCAGTAGGCATCAGACACCAGAGTCTTAAGATTTAGTGACATATCTGAGGAGAACAGTTGGGGGGGGGGGGGAAGTACAAGTGCTTTCTGTTTGTATTGGCTTTGATTATAATGTATTCAGTAAAATCGTTACATAAGGATTACAGATAACATGTCAAGTGCCTACCATAGTATCTGGCACACGGAGAATGATTTTAATAAATATGAGTTATTGTTCATTTTATTATTATGTCTCTGGCACTGTTAGTTACTTAACTCTACATACATTACCTCTACATTACTTCTAATCCTTCCATAAATCTATTGCATAAATCTATTAAAGGTAGTTATTATCATATTTACTATACAGATGAGGAAAAAGAGAAAACAAAAATTAAAGAGGCAAGTCTGTGTCCTCAGATGCTTAATCTAAGGACGTCAGAGTAGTACATTAACAGAAATAATGACTCAAAGCAGGATCCCTACTCACACAGTTAGGAATTCACTCAGCTGTTAACTAGATGTCAGAACTGTATAGTATTTCTGTAGAATAAAACACCTGGTTCCTTTAAAGATTTTATCCTAAGAAGGTCTATGGTGTGGCTCTGCTCTGTCATATGGGGTCCATCTGACTTGATGGAACACATAAATTACTACAATGCCAATGTTTACAACCACAGAAGACCTAATTCAAATCCAACACAGACTACATTATGTGTTTCCCAGGGGGCCTAGCCTAACAGTTAACTTAGTGACAAAGAAAGACATTTCCAAACAACAAACTACAAGAGTTTTAGAGTGAGAAGTAGCAAGCAGAAGTCAGAGGCAGGATTGCATGTTTTAATGAAGGCCCTTCTAAATCCTTCCTGACAGTTTACTCTGAAAAATATGTAGAGCTAGGAGACACATTTAAGCAAGAAAGGTATATGCAGTGGCCGTTACACAGGGCACTACAGGATTGGGCTTAAGTCTGACATTTCCAGTTGTTAAACCAGGCAAATCTTTTTTTTCTTTTAATTTTATTGTATTAATTTTAATGACTATTTACAGAGATTTTGGATTTCCATTCATTCATTGTTGCACTTTTTTCTCTACCTCTCTCCCCCTCAGTTTGTTCCTCTCTTTGAAAAGCAAAAGATAAACTTCTTCTTTGGTATACAATCGCCCCGCCCCCACTCCCCGCTCTTGCCCTGAATGCACTCCACTATGCAACCTTAATTCTGGATTCCTGTGATAATCATAATACCCTATATCACTTTTAAACTGTTCTCTCCCTCATCTGTTTCAATTCAATATACATAATCTATCCAGTTTTTCTCAGTCTTACCCAAACCCTGACAGTCACATTCTACAACAGTGGCACTATGCAGTATTTGCCTTTTTGTGACTGAGATATTTTACTAGCATAATGTTCTCCAGGCTCACGCATTTTGAATAATATCACATGAGTTCCTTGTTTTTCAATGCAGCATAGTATTACATTGTGTGAATATACCACAGCTTCTCTATCCATTCGTTTGTTGATGGGCACTTAGGGTGTTTCCAACTCCTTGCTATTTTGAACAAAACCGCAATGAACTTGGGTGTGTGTGTGTGTGTGTGTGTGGGTGTGTATATCTGCCTGGATGTCGGTTATGGTCTCTTTAGGGTATATTCCCAGTAGCTAAGCAAATCTTTGAAGTCTATGAACTTCAGTATATACATATGTCATTCCTTTTAATGTCCTTATTTTAAAATTAGTCCAAAAAGAACACCTATCATTGAGTTGTATTAAAATGCTTAATAGCAATATGCTACAGAAAGCATTAAAAAGTCTATAAAATGTTTAAAGTATTATAGTGAAACTACAACAATTTGATATAAAAAAATTAACAATTCCTTCATAAACTAACAATCAGTCATTTTGCAATCAGTCAAAATTGATGCATGTTAGGCAAGGCTATAGTTAAACATGTTGAACTAGACTTTAAGCTTTTCATTTCTAATATAATTTCTAACCAAGCAGAAAGTAGAAAAATGTAGCATGAAAGTCAGAATGCATAAGGGCAAAGGCTAACTATGAAGGCTTCACTAGAAGTTCCCAGAGTGGCAACAATAATTACAGGTTTGAAGCTGCTGGCAATTACAGAATATTCTCAAGTGTGGTGTTTTCTCTTTTTCTCTGTAACTCTTTGGTGACATGAGGACCTAACCCAAATATCAGACAAGATCAGTTCTGACAGGGTGGTTTTAAGTGGAGGCTTATACTTCTTTTATAAGTGCCGAGGACGGAAAAGGGGAGAAGAAATATAGAGTTATCAGTGGTTGGATATAATGAGGGCATCTTTAGAAACAGTTAACAGTATTAAGAGATAAGCTTGGCCTCTTAGTGTTTGGAAGCAAGTCCACACTAAGGCTAATTATATAAGAAGCATAATGGAACTGAGCAGCAACCTTAGAGAGGAAGGTGAAAGGTTAAGTCAATTACCAATTATAGATTAACTTAGTCTGAGATTTATCTAGTTAAAGGCTAGTCTCAAGAAGTAGGGAAGAAAAATTGTAGATTCTGACAGACTCCATCAATACCCATCATCAGACCAACATTTGGATAGATGGAGAAAAGACTGAATACTGACTGTCAACTAATTTTCCTTATATTTGGAACTGCAATCAACATTGTGGAAGCAGTATTAAAGAAATGGACACATAGTTTGTATTATGAAAATTTGCTGTTGAGAGTTTCTTCAAAATAATGAGAAGAAATTAACACATCAAGGTACACCAGACACAGGCTAGAATATTTCCAATTGTTTCATGTGTGTGGTAAGATGAAAACAAAAACAACACACAGAACAGCACAACTGATACCTTTAAAGTGTGTTGTTGGTGAAGAGTATTGAATGGATTACCAAAAAACCGAAGAAATTTGTCTTGGAGGACGTGAGACCAGTGTTCCCATCAGAAGCAAGCATAGTGAAACTTCATCTCAGTGTAATGTGGATGTGTTTTAGGGAGGTGTCAGTCCTTGGAGGGTGACATTATCCTTGGAAAAGTTGAGAGTCAGTGAAGGAGAGGAAGACTCTCAATGTGATGGATTGACACAAACAGCAGGTTTGAACCAAGAGGAGATTCTGAGGATGACGCAGACTAGGGGTGAGCTTCTATCTGTTATTCATTGGGTCAATGTGAGTTGTACAACACTCAGTGAAATCTAACAACAACATCAATCAATCAGACAAAATGTCAGTAATTTGTGACAAAAGAGGTAATCTTGAGGAGAAGACAACTAGAAGAAATGTCAATGAACAATGTTTTAGGACAATATTCCTATTCTTTTTACGTCTCAGGACTCAAGAAGTAAGAAAGAAATCCTTCAGGATGGATTACTGACAGTAAATGGATAGAGATATAGCATCACAAACCCCTTTACTCTAAAATAATTTGTGCGTAATATTAGATGAAATAAGAACAAGCTCTAGGGTTTATTCATATCCCAATTTTTCTTCAAATGTTTTGATGGTGCATCAAGGACATTATTGCAAGCCACCCCATGTGCTATCACTCATTTCACGTCTCTCACGTGTTTTCTGTTTTCATTCCTCCCTCCTTCCTGTCCCTTTCTGGCTTTTAAACCTTGTCCTTGGACAAAGGTGGCCCTCTGCCTTCCAGTGATGGATTATTCTAGATGGAACTATTTTCTTTAGCTGTGTTTTCCTAGAGATAAGGTGAACCCTCACATAAAAGTTAAATGCAAGCATTTAAATTCAGTCTTCCTGTATTGGGTAGTGTTATGTGCTATTGAATTGATGTGAGCTTATAGGAACCCTATTTGACAGATTAGAAATGGGATTATAAAATCTGTGTTCACTGTGGGGTTGTTCCACTCTTGTTATTGTCAGTACTGTGTCAATGGCCAAAACAAACATTATAAGCGTTGGGGAAGTACTAATTTAGCAAAAGAGTGAAAGAGAGACATAGGGAGTCTTCGGAAGAATTAGAAATTTCCTTGGCACAACAACTTTTGGGTCTGGCTAATTGCTGTTGGTTGTTTTGTTGGGTGTTCTAGAGTTAGTTTCCATTTCTAGTGACCATATGTATAATACAATAAAACACTCCTCAGTACTGTATCAGGCTCACAGTCATTGCTAAGTTTAAGCCCATTATTACAGCCACTGTGCCAACTCATCTCAAATTAAGGATTCTTTTTTAGTTACTCCACCAAGCATGATATCCTACACAGACTGGTTCCTCCTGATAGCATATCTAAAGTTCTTGTTGTTGATTACCTTCGAGTCAACCATGAATCATGGCAACCCTATGAACAAAGAACCTGAAGCCCCTCTATAATTATTGACATTTATCAAAGTTCATAGAGTTTCGGGAGGCATGTTGTTTAGTAAGTAGATGCCACTCCTGCTTCCAAATCTGTCTTAAACTGTGTAAGAGAAAAGATTCCCTAGCCTGACTTCTAAGGAGGAGTATATTGGCTGTCCTTCTGAGATAGATTTGTTTGTTCTTCTAGTATCCTATGAATATTCTTGGTCAATACCATTATTCAGACTTACTAATTCACCTTGAGTATTCCTTACCCACGGTCCAGTTTTACATCCAAATCTGTTGTTGTTATTGCTGTTAACTGTCTTCAAGTGGCAACTCCAAAAACAATCATTATCCTGTGCCAAACTTATCAAATTATTTACACATTTGAGTTCATTGCTGCAGATACTGTATCGGTCCATCACATTTAGGGTCTTCTCTTTTACTCACCCTCCACATTTCCAAGCAAGATGTCCCTTTCCAAGGAAGAACCTCTCCTAAAACCATGTCAAAAATATGTGAGATGAAGCTTCACCATCTTTGCCCCCAGAGAACACTCTGGTTTCACTTTTTCTAAGACGTATCTGTTTGTGTGGCAGTCCATGGGATATTCAGCACTCTTCTCCATCACCACAACTTAAATACATCATGCATAGTATGGGATTGGAAAGACAGTGGTTTAAATTAGGCTCACCTTGGTCTTTAACCTAACATCACTGCTCTTCAAGATTTGGAGAGATCCCTGACAGCAGGCTTTTGCAATGCTATTCATTTTCTGATCTCCTGACTGCATGGCTTGGGTCACATGCACTTTAGTCTTCCTGTATAAGACCATTATTGTAGAAATATAAAGATAATTAGTAAAATGTGAATGATGATTCAAGGGAGGAAGAGTGGGAGCAGAGGGATGAGAATGGGTGAAGGGGGTGATCAGAGGGTCACACAATTCTATGGGTGGAGGGAGAAATGGGTAAGAGAAATGGGAAAGATCCAGTGTAAAAATCAATGTATACGAACTTTGTAAGTAACCAGTATAAAATAAAAATTTCATTTAAAGAAAATATTTGCTTTCTTTTTTAATTAAGGCAAGTCTTGTAGATTTTTCAACTGAAATATATTGATTTTTTGGACTACTGCTTACATGAATTTTCTTTAGGCATCAAAATAAACGAAAACCCATGTCAACTTTATTAAAGATCCAGATTGAAGCTCAACATCAAGAAAACAAAGATTCTCACCACTGGGCCGATTGGCAACATCATGACAGATGGTGAAGAGACTGTTAACAGCTTTAGTTTGCTTTGCTCCACAATCAACACTCTTGGTACTAGCAGCCAGGAAATTAAAAGAAAAATTGCACTGGGTAAGACTCCTGGCAGAGACCTCTCCAAAGTACTGAAGAGCAATGATGTCAGTATGGAGATTAAGGTGCGCCTGATCCAGGCCATAAACTTTTCTATTATTTGCTATGATCAGAAAACTGGACAATGACTGAAGATGACAGAAGGAGAATTGATGCTTTTGAACTATGGTGCTGGAGAAGAGTACTGAATATATCATGGACTGCTAGGCAAACTGTTTGTCCTGATAGGGTGAGACAAGGCTGTTCCTTGAAGGCAAGCATTCTGAAGCTTCATCTGACATACTTTGGACATGTTGCAAGGCAGGTCCAGTTCTTAGAGAGGGGCACCATGCTTGGGAGGGTGAAGAGACAGCACAAGAGAGGAAGACCCTCGATGAGATGGATTGTTTTAGTGACTGGGGTTTTGGGTGTAGGTGTGTTGGAACAATAAGATTGGCACCGGTTAGGGCTGTTGTACATAGGGTCGCTATGAGTTGCAGGCGACTCAACGGCACATAACAAGAACAACAACAACAACAACAATAATTAGGGAGGGAAACCCTAATTTCAAATCCTTCTAAGCAATGTGGCTGATCCTATTATATGATAGTGAATTATATCACTTATTTAGAGCATATTAAGTGGGTATACAGGAGTTTCTGAGCGGCACCAATCATTAAGTGATCAACTACTACTAGTGGAAAGCTTGACCACTAAACCAACAGAGGGGCCTCAGTTGATAAGCTTAGGGCTATCTTCTGATGACTTCAATATCTCTTTCAATTCCTAGAACCAAACTGCACAAGTGAATGAAGCTCATGGTAGAAATTTTTAGAGAATTTGTACTTACAGTTGAAAAATATTAAGCCAAAGGAAAGATGGAGTTGAAGTTGAATTTTTATGTATTACTTTACATGATGAAATAATTTCATTGGGCACATGTAGTACAGGGGAAATAAAAATGAGTGCTATAAAATGAGAGCACTAGGAAAAAACCCACAGAAGTATAATGATCCTTGAAATGTGCATTACTCTTCATCTAGAGTTCAAAGAATATCTATAATAGAAACAATATTATGCTTTCATGAAAATGTATTTGTCATTGATTAAAATAGAGACGTATGATAAAAATCTTGTGGGACATGCTCCACAGGAATTAGAAGAGTGACATGATAGATGAAAATTGAAAATTGTTTCAGGTTCATATAGAGGGCACTGTATAATCATAATGATGATAGCTTGCATTTCTAAAGAATTTAAGTTTTCAAAGTGCTTTCTAACCCATCATCTCCACTAATCCTTACAACAATCCTGTGTGCTACGTAGGGCAAGAATTATCATCCTCATTTTAAAGGAAGAAAACTTTATCTCCTTTCTCAAATAGGTAATTTCACTTTTAAAATGATCATGTAACATCCCACTATTCTTGATATCTGGACTTAGTCTATTGACATGCTTATGACATTTGTAAAACAGGAGTTTGTTTTCTAAAATGAATTAGTTAAGACTATTTTGAAGCTCTATCTCATACACTTTGGGTGTGTTGCCATGAGGGACCAGTTCTTGGAGAAGGACATCACGCTTGGAAGAGTGGAGGGACAGTACAGGAGAGGGAGACCCTGGATGAGATGGATTGACATGGCAATTGGAGTGATGGGGGTAGGTGTGTCAGAGACAGTAAGATTTGTTCAAGAAAGGGCAGGATTCAGAGCTGTTGTGTATAGGGTCGCTTTAAGGGCCACAGACTCAATGGCACATAAAGAACATCTATAATATACAATTGTACAAATGTACAAAAAGGACATTTCCTAAATGGAATACAACTGAAAAAAGCAAAAGTAGACACTATATGAACATTTACTAATGATATAGAATATACTTTACATAACTGTTAAAATACCTTTTTTGACATAGTATGCATGTAAGGTTCCTTATATTTCCATACACTTGTCCAGTTATTTCACATTTTAAAGATTAAAAACGACCTCTCATCTCTTAGTTTTCTTGTTCCCATCAAAAGCACCTTGGTTCATCCCTTTACCCAGATATGACATCTTGCCTTTAGTTAGATTTCTTCTTCATTTTTGCATCTGAAATAAACTATTTCTTTCATTTCTACTGACCCCATGCTATTCCAGTCCTCCAATCTCTCAATTCCACACTGGAGATCATTTACTCACTTTGCAATCTACTTGATGGGCAAAATACCATCAGGGTTTTTTTTGTTTGTTTTTTTTTTTTTACCATCAGTTTTTTATACTTATTTTCATACAGAAATTCATTTACATTGTGTTTCATTGATGTGCATTGTGTTTTATACAATCTGTCATTTACACTGTGTTTAATACAATGATTTGTCTTTTATATAATTAATATCTATTGGTTTATGGAAATTATTACACATCTTTTTGAGTCCCTATTACTTTTTGAGGCCTTTCCTATTCCTTTACCTCCTGAACCATCTGCCCACTAAACTTGGCTATGCTAGTGATTTCCACCCTTTCCCTTTTTCCATCTGTTTCTCCTTCTGGACATTTATACCCATTTTACTAGTTATCACTCTATTTTCACAATAATGCTCTCATGAAATACCTGTCCTTATGAAAACGAGTTAGTTCTTTCAGCATAATGCTTTCTAGACTCTTTGATGTTCTATATATTTACAAAATCATTATTATTTAGTGCTGCATTATATTCCATTGTGTGAGTGAACCGCAATCTCTCAACCATTCCATTTGCTAGTTTATTAGCATTTGAACTGCTTCCATTTTATTGCTAATAATAACACTGCTATGGACATAAGAATACATATCTCTGCTCATGTCTCAGTTTTAATTTCTTGGGCATATATTCCTAGCAGTGATATCACTAGGTCAGATGGGAAATTTCATGTTCAGTTTTCTGAGGAAATATCAAACTGCCTTCCAGAGTGGTTGCACCATTTTATAATCCCAGCAACAGTACATGAAAGTTATAATTTCTCTGTATCCTCTCCATCACTTACTGCTTATTGTCTGCTACTGTTACTGATTTAAGATAGAAATTCATTGTTGTTTAGATTTGCATCTCTCTGATTGCCAGTGATTTTGATCCTTCCTAGTGTATCTGTTGGCTATTTGAATTTCTTCATTGTGAAGTCTTTAATGTCTTTTGCCCACTTTGTCATTGAATTAGCAGTCTTTATCCTGTAGAGATCCTGTAATATCCTGTAAACTTTTATTATGAGGTCCTTGTCTAAGATGCCACTGTTAATGCTTTTTTCCCAGTTTGTAGTTTTCTTTTCACTCTATTGGAAAAAGTCTGTGATGCATATAGAGACTTACTTATCCAATTCATTTATTTTGTCCTTTCCTGGTTGTACATTTCTGGCATATTTGCAAGTCTATTTATGTCATAGTCTAGGGCTTCTAAACTTGGCCCCATATTTTTGCTTCTGATCTATTTTTGGTTTTGGGCTTTACTTGTAGATCTCTTATCAACCTTATTTTTGAGGATGTTGTGAGATGTGGATCCTGTTTCTGTTTTCTGCAAGTAGATGTTCAATTTTGCTGGTACCATTTGTTGAAGAAGTTGCCATTCTCCATTTAATAGGTTTTGATTCCTTCTTAAATACCAGTTGACTATAAATTTGGGTTAATTTTGGGGTTCTCGATTCTATTCCATTGGTTTTTGTTATTGTCATTGTACCAATACAATGCTGTTTTGGTTATTATGGTTGTGTAAACGGTTTTGAGATGAAGTAGTACTGTATGTCTCTTACTTAATTTTTATTTTTCAGAAGAGTTTTGCTTATTAGTTTTCTTTCCTTTCCAAATAAGCCTGCAAACTGTCTTTTATATTTCTTTGGAAAAATGAATTTAGTATCTGTCTTGACATTGTATTGATAATGTAAGTTGGTTTTGGTAGGAACGTTATTTTCATTATGTTGAGCCTTCCTATCCAGGAACAGGGAATATTCTTCCATTTAGTAAGTTCTCTTATTAGTTCTTAGTGTGTTGCTGTTTTCCCTCTAAAGGTTTTTAGCGTCTTTGGTTTGGTTTCCCTCCATTCATGTTTCTCACATTAAACTTTCAAATCACTGGTGACTGCTTCTCCATCTCCTCTGTGTTTCCAAAGCCAAGGGCTCAGCCTCGGGTGCTAGTCTACACTAAGTGTGCTCTGTCTTCAGCTGTATTTCTGTCACCAAGTCCATGTTTTCCAACCACTGATCTTTTTTCCATGTTTTCAACTTTTGCATTCCAGTCACCCATTATTATGAATGCATTGTGGCCCCTGGGGCAATTGACAGCACCATGAGAGATGGAGAAAAGACTGAGGTTGTTAAAATTTCCACTTGCTCAGCTCCAAAATCAATACTCTTGGCACCGGTATTCAGGAACTCAAAAGATGGATCACATGAGGGAAATCTACTGTCAGGGAGCTGTCCAAAATACGAAAGAGCAATGATGTCAGTCTAGAGACTATGCTGTGTCTGATTCAGGCCATGGTCTTCACAATTACTTACTATGGTTCAGAGAGCTGGACAATGGCTAAGGATGACAGAAATAAGGATCGACGCCTTTGGGTTGTGATACAGGAGAAGAATATTGAATATATCGTGGACTGCCAATAGAACAAAGAGGTCTGTCCAGGAGAGGGTGAAACCAACCTACTCCTTGGAGGCAAGGATTATGAATCTCTTGTCTCATATACATTGGTCATGTTGCCAGGAGGAGTCTTTGGTAGAATTCACTATGAAGCCATCTGGTTTAGGACTTTATTTGTGGAGAGTCTTTTTTATGACCTGCTTAATTTCTTCTTTTGGCATGGGTTTCTTCAAGTGTTCTATGTCTCTCTGTGTCAATCTAGGTAGGGTGTGGTTTCTAGAAATTTGTCTATTTCCTCTAGAGGGTGGGCAATCTCCTACTATGTGATTAACTCCCTCTGAAAACCCACTGGAATGTCAGCTATGGGTTGGTTCCAATTCAAGGGGCACACAAGAATAGTTCTGGTAGCTCTGGTGGCCTGGTCCAGATCATACTGCCTTGTAAACCAAAAGGCTCAGCACTTAAAGTCTCAGGCAGTTAAAATTCACCAAAGATTCCATGGGAGAAAGATGGGCAATTTTCTCCCATTATGATTCACTGTCTCAGAAACCCACTTTGAGTTAGAATCCACTCAAGGGTAGTGGATGGAATTGAGTTTGTTTTGGGTATTCTATTTTAAAATCACAAAGAAAAACAGGGTAGAAGAGCTAAGCTGTCATATTATGAAAAAATCTCAGGCTGAAAGAATCTCTTTCATGTCACTGAAGCATAGTGCTAGTCTCGCTGTTTTCCATGCAGAACATAGGGACCATAAATGGCTCAATATTACACGAAATAAGAGAAACATTAAAATCTGTAGAATTTTATACAGACAGCTGGAGGTGAGATGATTTATAATTCAGCAGTACATATTTTTATATTCATCACTCTACCTTCAACAAATTTAATTTTGAAATAAAAAGGCATGATTACAACTTTCCTAATAGTAAGTAAAATAGCTTGAAGAACTTTCAAGTTTTGGTTATTCAATAACAACAAACAAATTATATTCATTTCAGCTACTTCCACATATTTATACAGTATTAATGAATTTAACTTGCAAATGTTTGATAACCAAACCTTCATAAAACAAGATGCTTATTTGATGGATTTTTTAAAAAATTCATCAATATGTATTATGTACAGATTTCTGAAATATTAAAATTTATTTGAACTGTTAAGCCATAGGGAAAAATTCAAAGAAGGTTAAGAAAAATTCTTTCAATAGCAGTGTATACTAGTTGTATTTCAATGTAAAGACTGATCATGGTCTTTCCTACCCATTGTTACTGTTACTTGTCATTAAGTGAAGTACAATACATAGCGGATTCTACGAATAATATAGACTTGACTCCTGATCTTCTGCTGTCCCCACTATCTCTGCCACACCTGAATCCTTTGCTGCAGTCATTCTGTCTATCCATCTCACTAGAATATTTTTACCATAGTATTGTTTAATGTTGATAAAGAATACACACTATATTTGCAATTCAGATGTAAATATTTAACTGGTACATGTTCAGTTTTTTGATACTTTTATGAATAATTTTCTGAATCATTGTAGAAATTAAAAGAGTAAAATGACTCCAATAGGAAGAAAATAATTGTAATAGTGGCCCTAAAGTTTATTAATAATTTAGAAGTCTAACATCATATTAGATTGATTATAAAAATTATATTGATTAGAAATAGAAAAAAAGCCTTTGCTATAATATATCAGAGGTGGTTTTATGCAGATTTATTAATATGTAAAGGGTAGAAAAGCAACAAGAACAAGAAAATAAATGCAGAGAAACAGTGATTAGGTTAATGAGAAAAACAAAACACAAAAATATCATCACAAACTCTAATGAAAAAATATTTATATAAAAGATAATGTTATGTGCCATCAAGTTGCCTGTGACTCACATCGACCCTACATACAACAGCTCTGAACCCTCTTCTATCTTGAACCAATTTCATTGTCTCTGACGCAACTATATCCATTGTCACTGAATCAATCCATTACATCCAGGGTCTTCCTCTTTTGTGCTGTCCCTCCACCCTTCCAATAATGATGTCCTTCTCTAAGGACTGAGTCTCCTGGCAACATGTCCAAAGTACATGAGACAGAATTACAAAATCCTTGCTTCCATGGAACAGCCTGGGTTTACCCTCTCCAGGACAGACTAGTTTTTCTCTTAACAGTTGATGGTATATCCAAACTGTTCTCCAACACCACAGCTCAAAGGCATCAATTGTCCTTCTGTCATTCCTAGTCATTGTCCAGCTCTTTGATGCATAGTAAGTGATTGCAAAGACCATCACCTCTATCGGGTGCACCTTAGTCTCCAGAGTGGCCTCAGTGCTCTTCAGTACTTTGGAAAGGTCCCTGACAGTAGACTTTCCCATCGCAATATATCTTTTAATTTCCTGGGTGCTGGTGCCAAGAGTGTTGATTGTGGAGCCAAGCACATGAGCACAATTACGTATGCTGGTATTTCCAGTCTTCTCAAGGTTAGCCACAATTTGTGATCCACATAGTCAAATTCACCTACCTAGTCAGTTAAACACAGATGGACATTCCTCTGGTTCTCAGC
Organism: Elephantulus edwardii; assembly: GCF_000299155.1. Lineage (NCBI taxonomy): Eukaryota > Metazoa > Chordata > Mammalia > Macroscelidea > Macroscelididae > Elephantulus > Elephantulus edwardii. The sequence continues at coordinate 31,516,879 of NW_006399758.1, read as the reverse complement.
TTTCAGCTAAGATCCAACTAAAATTGGCTCTGATGTCCCTAGTGCCATGGACTTTACTAAACCCAGCCTGCACATCTTGCAGTTCTCAGTTGGTATACTTTCCAGTGAATTTTGGATAATCTTCAGCAGAATCTTGCTTGTACGAGATTAATAAGATTATTTCATAATTTCCACACTCTGTTTTATCATCTTTTTTTTAATGGAAATAAATATGGATCTCTTCCAATCAGTTGGCCAAGTAGTTGTCCTCCAGATTTCTTGGCGTAAACAACCTGGTGAGTGTGTCCAGAGCAGCATGTGTTTGTTGAAATATGCCAGTTGGTATGATGTTCAATTCCTGGGGCCTTGTTTCTTGTCAATTCTTCAGAACAGCTTGAACTTCCTCCTTTGTCACCATTGCCTCTTGATCATACATTGTTTCATTAAATTCTTCTGTATCACCCAATTCTTTTTGTATAGTGGCTCTGTATACTCCTTCCATATTCTTTTCATGCTTCCTGGGTCATTCAATACCCTGCCTTAAGTATTACAACTCGAGGTTTGAATTTGTTCTTCAGTTCCTTTAGCTTACGAAATGCTAAGCACATTCATCCCTTTTGATTTACTAACTTCAGCTTTTTTCACATTACAATACTTTGTCTTCCCTTGCTGCCCTTTGAAATAATTTGTTCAGCTCCTTAACTTCTTGATTTCTTCTCTTTGCTTTGGCTTATGGGTGCTTTAGTGCAATATTCAGACATCCACTTTGGTGTTTTCTTCATCTTCTGTCTTTGTAAATGATCTTTTGCATTCTTCATGTATAACACTCTTGATATCCTCCCACAGTTCATCTGATCTTTGCTCATTAGTATTCAAGGCCCCAAATTGTTCTTGAGATAGTATTTAAATTCAGGAGAGATAGACTCATTGTCAACCTTTAGTTCTTGTGAATTTGGTTTTCTTTAGCTTCAGTATGAACTTACATAAAATGTAGCTGACGGTCTGTCCCACAATCAGCACCTAATTTTTACAGCTGATATTAAGCTTCTCCAATAATTTTTCCCAGATGTAGTCAATCTGATTCTTGTGTAGGCCATCAGGTGAGGTCCATGTGTATAGTCACCGATTGTGTTTCTTATAAAACATATTTGCAACAAATCAATCATTGATTGTGCAGAATTCTATCATTCCATCTCCAGACGCATTTCTGTCACCAAGTCCATGTTCTCTGATGACAGATCCTTCTTCCCTATTCCCAACTTTTACATTCCAGTTACCCACTAATACTAAGGCATGTTTGTTGCATTATCTATCAATTTCCAACTGCAACAGTTGATAGAGCTCATCTATTTTCTTCTCTTTGGCTCTGGTTGTTGGTGCATAAATTTAAATAATAGTGGTATAAACAGGTCTTCCTTGTATCCATATAGATATTATCCTGTCACACACAACATTGTATGCCATGTCATATGCACAAAGAGAATGAAAATGAATAAAGGATGATAATAGGTTAATTTTCTGTTATTAATCAGGTCATAATAAATTTACTATTGTGTATAAGAACATGGCACAAGGAGATGTCCATTTCTTCCAACAATATAATATGAAATTGAGAAAATAGTGAACCAACTTCTGTGTAAATATAAGTTAAAGGAAATGTGCTGACAAGAACATGTTTGTGTGTTTTTAAACAGAGAATACAGAAATAGAAAAGCTGATGATTAAAAACGAAATAGTAAAAGTAACAGAGAGTCTTGAAAAAGGAGTAAAAATGGGAAATTAACAGAACAAGTGGAACAGTTAGACTTAAAAATGACCCCTCTTTGATATAATAAAGAAAGCTGGAACAAGAGGAACATATGAACTTTCAAGTGGAAAAAAGGTTAATAAAAGTCCAATACTGGGAAATTGGGGGCCTAAAACACACCATACTAACAATTTTAAAGAATAGAATGATTACATTAGAAAGAAAGAAAAAAATCTGGCTAAATGTAACATTATCTCTTAGATAAGCACAAAAAATAATTTAAATTCCTTAATTTGTGAAAGGATATTAAAAAAGCAAACACTTGCTACAGTTAAATACATAAACATTAAGAGAAGTATTATAAAATATTTCTGTAAAATGTGAATAGAACAAAGACCATTCATGTATTAAAATAAATTTTTATTTAATATTAAAATTAAGATGCAAGAGGCAAAAATGTCTTCATATAGAACACACTATATACTTGCTTGCACATACAATTCAAGAGGATTGGCAAAGTATTACCCCTTAAAACTTCTTATTACTTGATGAAATAAGTGATGACTAGATTGCTGTTGTAATATGTCTTTGAGGAGGAACAGACCCTCCAGTGGGTTTTCAGAGGCAGTAAATTCACAGGAGAATGTCGATCTCTCACAGTGCAGCTGGTGGATTCAAACTTCCTGCCTTTGGGTTGGCAGTGCAATTCCTTATCCACTAGGCCATCAGAACTCCCCAAAACTTCAATCACTTGATGATAAATAGATTGTGGTTGTTTTTGTTGTCATTTTGTGTCATCGAGTCGACTAAAGCCTGCCCTGTCCTGAGCCATTCTAATTCCAACACACCAACCTCCTAGTCCCAGTTACTGCATCAATCCATCTCATCCAGGATCTTCTTCATCTCTGCTCTTCGTCCACCCTTCCGAGCATGATGTCCTTCTCCAAGGACCGGTCTTTCCTGGCTAAGTGCGCAAAATTATGTGAGATGGAAATTCAAAATCCTAGCCTCTGAGGAGAAACTTGGTTTCACCCTCTCCAAGACAGATTTGTTTTCTCGGTGGTTCATGGTATGTTCAATACTCTTTTCCAGCACCACAGTTCAAAGGAATCAAGTCTCCATCTGTCATTCTCAGTAATTGTCCAGCTCTCTGACACATAGTAAGTAATTGAAAAGACCATGTCCTGGATTAGACATGCCTTAGACTCTATACTGACATTGTTTTTAGCACTCTGGAGAAGTCCCTGACAGACTTAGTAAAATATTGTGAAATCAAATTCCTCATGGAATTTCTCAACAGAAATATTCTGAACTTAATAACCAGTTGTTTTTGTGTACCATCAAATTGGAACTAACCCTCTACCAGGTTTTCAGAGGCAGTTAATTGCACGGGAGGAGAGTGTCTTATCTTTCTTCTGTGGAAGAGCTGATGGACTTGAACTGTGTGCCTTTGGGATTGCAGTGCAGTTTCTTACCACTTAAAGCAAATAAAAGATAGGCTTTACAGATCTCGGAGGAGAGTATAATTTAAATGAAAATTTTTGTATTCTGTAAGTTAGGGCCTGTGAGGATTTCTTATACTGTTGCAAGGTTGACTTCATACTATATTTATTATTAAATCTAATATCAGAAATATACCTAAGTACACTGTCAGAATAATGTGAGTGCCAGGAATATTATTACTGTTTCAATGATAACAATTTGAATCCTTAGTTACTGACCTCACTGTATGAGAACAAAAGTTGTACTCTCAATCAAGAAGCATAAACAACCATGTTAAAAACCTATGAAAGACCCTTTAATTCACTCCTAATTTGATAACCTCTCTTGTCACTCTTATTACTGGTAATTACAATCAAATAATCATCATTAACTAATCCATTGGAGGATTACTAAAATTTTAAGTATCTTCTCAGTACCTCCTGCAGTGAGATGTCTTGACAATTAAAACCTATGGAGACAAATGGAATTTTCTTTCTTGCAACCAAAATGACTCAAATGTAAAGTTCTTTTTTTTTTCTCTGCTGAAGTGTGATCTGAATGAGAAATTGCTTTGGGGATACATCTATAGGCTTAAGTGCTTGGAGCTAAATCTGAGAAAACACATCGTAACTAACAACAAAACAGAAATTGAGAAAACAGGTAGCTTCCAGGGGCACCACAGAACTTGAAAGCCAAGCACACAGGCTTTTGGTAGTTCAGTATCGAATAGGAAAAAACCCTCAAAAAACAGAAATACAGAATTAAAGCAACTAGTCTGACATGTTGTGTAAGTGCTCAAAAAACAGGAAAATTTTATAACATTATGTTAAGCAATAAATTATTTGGCCAAAGTAATCATACACCACATTACAGAAAACACAAAGCAGGGTAATAACCTTTATTCTTCTCTGGAGAGATGTGAGAAAAGCTAAATGAAGCATCACAAGGATACAAATTATCATCTCTCAAAAGCATGTCAACTTGCAGGCTTCACAACTTGATCTTGTAAGAAGCAAAGAATCATCATGATTCCAAACTGCTGATGTTAAAGTGGAAGAAAAGGTTGTATTTTATGTGTAGTAAAACACATCAATTTTACTAACAACTACAGAATTATAGGGAAATTTTACAAAGGCCAATACCATGTTTTCTAGACTCATCTATTATTTTTAGAATAATGTTGAGGTTTATATATACATATTTCTGTTTTTTTAAAAAAACATTATCTGAAATGATGTGAAATATTAAGGAAATATGAAATTAAACACTCAGCTACAGATTTCTTTTTTGAAATTATACAAGTTCATTTTAGTCACATGATACAAAGTTTGGGTGATAAAAAGTTCAAGTCTTCAACTAATGGAAAAGTTAGTGGTTCAATACCCCCCAGAGACATCTCAAAAGAAAAGACTAGGAATTTGTGTCCCACAGTTCACAATCTTGAAAACCACAAGGAATACATATGTGTTCTGATACGCACGAGGTCACCATAAGTCAGAATCAACTCACGAATAGCTGGTTGGTGTTTTGGGCTTTTTATGTGTGTAGTGGGGGTGTGTACGTTTGTTGGTTTGGTTTGGGACCTCTGGTCACCTAGTGTATAGAGTTGTGCTGTCAACCTAACAGCAGGGGCTTCAAATCTACCAGCTGTTCTGTGAGAGAAAGATGAACTATCTCATCCCAAGCAGTTAACAAGCTCTGGAAGCCCTCATCAGCTAAGCATAGTTTCTGACTCTGTGAAAAACAACAGCAATAATAGAAAAATCAGTAAATACAGTAAATCACTGTCATTTAAGACTTGTGAGTTCAAAGCACTGAAAACAGCACCGATTCTAGCTGACCTTCTTATAGCCACTTTATGACAACATTATTTAAACAACAGTTTTAATTTAAGCTGGAATTCATGGAGAATTAAGAAGGTACAGAATACAAGGATACATATTATTGCCTGGAAGGAAATGCTATTAAAATATATTTTATTATAGTATTTTGTGAATAATTAGAGAACAAAATGTTATAGTTCTACCTAAGAAAACAAATTCTCAAACTAAAACAATACAAAAACATACTGTAGAGAGAGCAAATTATATTGCAGACCACTTCAAAAGTGACAGATTGGCAGCATCAATCAGTCAATAATAGTCTTATCTGTTATTAGGTTAAATAAATTATAAGACTCTATTAACTTATGACCGTTCTTTGAGCTGTAAACACTAGGAACCTTAATACTGTTGGTAACAGCAGCCTACAAACTCTTTTTATCTTGAAAACTTGGTGTACTCTGAGCAAAGCCAACTCTAGCTTCATGGATCTGGAGTTTTGACATTTGTTTAGAAGAATCTGTTCTGAATTTTTAACTTGTGAAATAAAAATAATCATATTTCCTCAGTTCTTAAAATGAATAGAATATATCTTTGTTGAGGTAGGATACAGTATCAAGAATTTTTGGAGTTATTAGTATGCAAAAGAATTGTCTCACCTGTCCAAATATGCTGAAACAAATCCTATTCCTATAGCCTCTTTCCTTACACCTCTCTAAGAGCATGGGTTCCAAATCTTCCATTTCTTCAGGTCATGAGATGTGCTATAATCTACAAGGAAGAATGCTCTCCGAAAAAACAAAGTTGTCCTTAATTATCTCACCTCAAATTATTAAAGCCAGAGATGTATATTGTTATTGGATGTCATCGAGTCAGAACTGACCCAAAGCTGACCCTCCAATGGGTTTTCAGAGGCAATTAATCACCCCAGGATATTCCTCATCCTTCTCCCACAGAGCAGCTGGTGGATTTGAACCACATCCTTTTGGGATTACAGAACAGTTTAACTGAAAATTTTGTGGTGAAACATATTGTTGTTAGGTACCATCGAGTTGAGTACGATTCATTGTGACCTTGTTAACAAGAGATTCATTGTGACCCTGTGAACAAGAGACTTGAACCCTGACCTATCCCGCACCATACTCTTCAATAACTCATCCTGAGCATAAAGAAGGGACAAACTCAGACACAGCAGGAATAAATAAATCTGCAGCTAATCCTGCTCCAAACTTGACCCATTTCTACTCAATTTGGATAATCTATGTATCTAAGTTCTAGGAATGAAATTTTATTTATTCAAGTAATCTGTGGTTCTATTTTTTTCTTTTTTTAAGAAGATGGAAGGAATATACTGAATCATTGTATAGAAAGGAATTGGCAGATACAGAGGAATTTAAAGAAATAACATATGAGCAAG
>NW_006399758.1:31474648-31508642 GCF_000299155.1 Elephantulus edwardii | reverse complement strand
GTCAATCCCATTTTACAACAGTGGCCCTGTGCAATATTTGTCCTTTGGTTACTGAGGTATTTCACTCAGCATAATGTCCTCCAGACTCACGCATTTTGAATAATACTGCACGAGTTCCTTGGTTTTCAATGCAGTGTAGTATTCCATTGTGTGAATATACCACAGCTTCTCTATCCATTCATTTGTTGATGGACACTTCGATTGTTTCCAACTCTTTGCTACTGTAAACTAAGCCACGATAAACATGGGTGTGCATATATCTGCACGGATGGTGATTATGGTTTCTTGAGGGTATATTCCAGTAGTGGAATTGCTGGGTCAAATGTTATTTCTATTTCCAACTTTTTGAGAAAGCATGGGGCTCCATTTTGAATCACTGCCAAAGGCTACTTTTTCCCCAGGACAGGCCAACCTTTTATCCTCCATGACCCTTGTGGTTTGGATTTCTATCTTTCTCTCATTCTTTGCCGGAGACTCCCAGTATTCTGGTATTTGCCCGAACTAAGTCCTGTGCTGTTGGAAATGACTCATAGCTGACCCAGTATTTTGAGAGGTTGTAAATTGCACAGGAAAAGACTGTCCACCTCTTTTTCCTGTTGGATGTTGGTGGGTCTGAACTGTATGTCTTTGGGATGGAAGCACACCTCCTTACCAAAGAGCACCCTGCCTCAACAAGTCCTTCCTGGATGAACACATTTTCCTGCCTCCACAGCAATATCTTGCATTCTGGGGAACTAAAATCCATATACAGTTTTATTTTCCTCCTATCAAAGCCATTTGAGATATTTCTGCCTTACTTCAATAGCCTTAATATTACCCACCACATTACAAATTTACTGCCACACAGTCTATGAAAAATAGAAACTCAAGATGTTTGCAGTATTGCACCTTAGTTTACATTTTCCCATGCAAAGTAGTACTTACCTTTTTCTATCCCTTGTTTTCTTCCCTGTAAGTCAATTCTCTATCTGTGACAAAATAAGTCTTACTACGGTGACTTAAATTTTAATAGTCTTCAGTGTGTTGCTCTTTCTTTTCTTTTTTTTTTTTATTATTTGTGTGTGTACCGTCAAATCGTGTTGCTTTTTAAAAGGGCCTTTTTAAAGCTGCAAATACATTATGTATGGTAGCTTTTCCTTGTCAACATATTTATGTAGTCCTTCAAAGAACTCTAGAACCTTTCCCGTCTGGAAACTGTTACCTTTCCTTAATCTGTTCTGCTTGTGCTAGCCCACCAGTTTGCAAGATAAGAAAATGGAAATCACTAGTCATTTCAGGAGCTCCCATAGATGGGAGTCACATTGCCTAGTCAACCAGGACTATAATACGTTGGGCTACTTATACAGAGCATAGAATATTATTTGGACAAGGATTTCATGTTACATATTGTAAAAATTCTTTAAAGGATGACATTATGAATATAAATTTATATTGACTTTAGGGAAATCAACATGAATGTTTACTATTATTATTGTAATATTTATAGTTGTTGTTGTTAGAGCCATCAAGCCAAGCATGATTCATAGCAACCCTATGAACAAAAGGTCTGAACACTCTTCTCTCCTGCACCGTCCTCACACTTCCTGAAACACAAGATCCCATTGCAGCAGTCACTGTGCCAATCCACCTGCTTGAGGATCTTGCTTTCCTTCACCAACCCTCCACCCTTCCAAGCACCATGTTCTTCTCCAAGGAATAGCCCCTCCTAGCAACATGTCTGAAGTATGTTAAAGGAATCCTCATCATTCTTGTCTCCAAAAAGCACTCTGGCTGTACCCTGTCCAAATCATATATGTTTGTTCTATTGGCTGTCCATAGGGTCTTCAGTGCCTAATTAATAAAATTTAACTTTCTGGCTAAAGAATGAAGAAAACCAAAGGAACTTGAAATAAACTTTATTTCTCTGGGCCACTGTGTTGGTGAATTTATTACATAAACTGATGACAGAACAGATAGACTGAAGAAATTGGTTATTTCAGTTCTGATGAAAGGCCAATACCTTGAAATTGACAAGGAAAGAGTTTGCCTGTGTAATTGCCCACCCCATAGTTTAAGTAATTGAGTTTTAAAAACCAATGAAATAATACGCAGCATGGAGGGATTGGAGAGCATTACGCTGAGTGAACTAACTCAGTCCCACAAGGACAAATATTGTATAAAGCCATTATTGTAGACTAAGGATCCAAGGGGATGTGTGGAAGCATTGGGATGAGGATGTGTATGTGTGGAGGGTTAATCATGAGGTTGTACAATTTGATGGGGGCGTGAGAAGAATCTGTTCTGGAAAACAATGCATTTAAATTTTGTAAATAACTAATATAACAACAAAAAATTAAAAAAATAAAAAGTATAGCACATACTTGCAACAGAACACCCAGCTTGCTCTGAGAACTCGATCTGCTCAGAAAGGAGAACTGTAAATGCTGAGGACAGTGTGCAGTGGGGAGAGTCAACCATTATCCACAGAGTGTGGCAGCTGTGATTGGCTTGAGTGCTTACAGGCAAAGAACTGCAACACTTTCTGAAAGTGAAGGATGGAAGACTGAGCGTGCCCAATGCAAGGGTTGGCCTAGAGGATCCTGGTCAGGGTCTTCGTGCAGCAGCAAGGGGCCAGATGTCTCTGGGAACCAGACTTGGTAGCACACTGAAGAGCTGTAGCAACCACTGGAGCTAGGCAGGAGAAGATGGAATGCTTTATGCAGGGGCTGCACACCACCACCACCTCTGACCAGAGAAGACCTCATTGCATGATTGCAAGAGATGGTAGAATTGCTAGCAGATGTTTGGAGCATCTTACATAGATGTCATACTGCTAATAAGGCAAGATTTAATGAGATCCAGTGGAGAGCAGACGCTCTGAGCAATACACTGACAGCCAGAGGCCGTGGTAATCTAAAGACAGCATCTGACCTGACTCATGCTTCACCTGCCCAGGAACAGAAGAATGGAAATGGTTACTCCAGACATGGGGAAGAAGGTTACTTCTGAGACACAGTTATCTCTATTTATATTATGCTTTCTAGATATACTAATGCTAATGACTTCATTTTGTAAATGTTGGATGTTACAAGTATCAGACTTGGTCTCAGATAATTTCATGCCTGGAATTGATGTTACCAGTCGTTATATGAGTCAGCAGTCAAGTGACTGACTGGAATTTGAGGCATGACTTGTGTACAAGTGCAATGCAGAAAGAAAGACATGTACACCACATAGTTATTCAGTTTAGGAAAATGAAGCAATAACTAAATGTGACTACTGTTTAGAAAATGAAACAGGACAAGAACAATGGAAAGCATTAAAAGATAATTTTCAATGAAACTTTTATTACAAGAAGAAGCAAAATGCACTTCCATTGAGTTGATACCAACTCACGATGGCCTTCCATTGGGTTTCTGAAGCTGTCCATCCTCTTCGTAGAAAACTATCCATTTTACATCTATAGAGTAGCCAGTTGATTCAAACCACGGACCTCTCAATTAACAACCCAAAATGTGCATTTAATAAACATATGCCGCAATGAGACAAACACATACACACAGCACCTAAATTTTCATTTCTAGATAAAGAAAGTGACCACCAACTATTTGTTAATTTGAAATACTATGGTGCTTTGAATGTAGCTGTGATGCTAGAAACTATATTATCAATGACATTTCAAACACCAAGAGAATCACCTGTATTGGATGGACAGGTTTCTGGGGAGCTGCCAAACAAGGCAGGTTAGGAAGAAAGAATTGATACCTACTTTTGAAATTAAGCCAATGAACAAAAGCACTATGGAAAAAACAGAATATTGTCCAAATTAATTCTGAAAGATGAACCCATTTGATTGGAAAGACCTCAAAATACCTAACAATAGATTTAAGCACCCTAATGATCAGTTATTGTTCAAAGATGATTCAGGACTGTTCTTTATAAAGAGTTGGAGCTGAATTCAGTGCAATGAATAAGAAAGTTAAAGATATCCTATTAGGATAAAAGGCCTCTTAATACAGATATAACTAGTCCAACTGGAAATGAGTTGTGATACGAGAATTTTAAAAGGTGGCTTTTCTAGCCATTGCAGTAGCCCCAGCTCAGGAGTACTCTCCAGTGACCTTATCTGTGGACACGAATTATGATGACAAATTATTAACAGCTATGGAACCCATATAAGAAAGAGTGCTTTCCACATAGTAATGAAACTGGAAAAGGGGTAAGAAGATACCATGAAGACACTGTGGTGTGGTGTAGCCTGAGGGACCCTCAAGATGGAGCTATCATTAAAGGTTTTGCTTGATGCATGATTGAAGGAAAAGCTGACTTGTGATTTTTATGAGACAAAGCTTGCAACTGAGGAGACCAGGGGTTTATTTGTGCTGATGAACTGAGAAAACCAGATGTTTCTTGCATATGTGCTGCTGAACTAAAACCTGGACTTTGACTAATTGAGGAATTATATCTTGCTGTTATTCTGCGTGGGACTGTTGGACTAAATCTGGGCTTGTATTGGTGATATTTTTTGCCTCCCCAACTTTACAACCTAGGTCCCTAATAAACTCCAGTCGAAGAGTCTTGCAACAAACATTGACCCAATTATTGGTAGAAAATGTTGCAGGAGCATGGGGGTGGCATATTTGATCCTGTAGCTATTTTGGTATTGTGGATATTATTGGTGGGGAAAGTTCCTCTTTATGCAGGTCAGACTAGGCTATCCTTACATTTTATCTGGTTCTTTTGCACAAGTGTAAACAAAACACATGTGAGAGGCAGTTATATGTAATATATTCAATGACAAAAAGGTATTCTATTATGTTGTTGTGTACCATCAAGTTGGAATTGACCCATACCTGACCCTCCAGTGGGTTTTCAGAGGCAGAAAACCACAGGGCAAAAGACTGTCCCATCCTTCCCTCACTGGGCATCTACTGGATTCAAACCATGTGCCAATAACAGGGAACTGTACACATTCATTTTATCATTTTCATGAAAACAGAACACAAGTGCACAAATATGTGCCTCATACTTGCAGCACCTGGATAAGGAACTGCCAGAAGTTCAAGCAGGTTGTATAAGAGGCAGTGGCACCAGGAATATCATTGCTGATGTCAGATGGATACTGGCTGAAAGTAAGGAATACCAGAAGAATGTCTATTTGTAGTTTATTGACTATACAAAGGTGTTTTACTATGTGGATCATGACAAGTTGTGGCTAACAATGAGAAGAATGGGAATACCAGAGCACTTGATTGGGCTCATAAGAAACCTATACCTGGACCAGGAGGCTCTTATGTAGACACAGCAGGGGATCATTGCATGGTTTGGAATAGGGAAGGAAGTGAGCTAGGGTTATATTCTCTCTCCATACGTATTCAATCTGTATGCTGGGCAAATTTTCCGAGAAGCTAGAGTCTATGCAGAGGATTGTGGCATCAGATTTGGAGGGAAATTCATCAACAACCTGTGTTATGCAGATGATACAACCTTGCTTGCTGAAAGAGAGAAGGGCTTGGAGCACTTGTTGCAGAAGATCAAGGAACACAGCCTTTGGTATGGATTGCATCTCAATGTCAGAAAAACAAAGATTCCCTACCACTGGACCAATAGGCAGTATAATTATGGAGAGGAGATTGAAGTTGTCAAGCTTCATCTTACTTAGATCCACAATTAACACCCTTGGTACCATCAGTCAGGAAATAAGGAGACACATTGCACTGGGAAAATATTCATTAGGAACTTCTCCAAATTATTGATGAGTAATGATGTCAGTTTGAGGACTAAGATATGTCTGATTCAGGGCATGGTATTCCCAGTTACTAGCTATTTATATGAGAGATGGACGATGAATAAGGATGACAGAAAAAGAAATGACATCTTTGAACTGTGGTTTTTGAAAACACAGAACATCCCATGGACAGCCAAGGTATGGACAGGCAGGTCTTAGAGAGGGTTCTGCAGGAGTACTTTTTGGAGGCAAGAATGATGAGGCTTCACCTCACATAGTTTGGGCATGCTGTTAGGAGGGGCTATTCCTTGGAGAAGGACATGCTGCTTGGAAGGGTGGAGGGTCGGTGAAGGACTGCTGCAATGTGTGTCATAAGGTGTGAGGGTGGCACAGGACAGAACAGGGTTCAGATCTTTTGTTCACAGGGTCACTATGAGTCATGCTTGACTTGACGACACCTAACAACAACAATAAATATGGAAATAATAGTAGTAAACATTCAACTTGATTTTTTCAAAGTCAATATAAATTTAAAATATGAGTTGTACTCCACTCGATGGCACCTAACAACGATAACTTTTATCTATTCACTACTTCCCTTCACACTTTCTAGTCAAGAAAAAATGCTATGTTTTATACATATAATATTTTTTAGGAAATTATCAATAGTGTTTTTGTTGTGTATTTATATCTTGAGCTTAGAACTATTAAAGTCTGACTAATCTTGATAATCTTATAACATTACTTAGGTCTCTGAGTTTCACATCTTTTAATATATGTGCAAATTAATACATTTTCATAAAATGAATATTATATAATTATTATATGTTAACTATTTTTAAGAACTGATTAAATATCATCCTCTCAGTATAATGTCAACCTGAGCTGAACAGTATCAAAGGCCTTCTAATATTTTATCCTTAAAATTTTCTTCTTAAAAGACTAAGTAAGAAAAGTCTTCTAATTAAAATTTATTCAAATCAGTGTTTGATCATTGCACCAATCTATAGTGGACTGAAAAGGATAAGTTTAGAGAGAATCAAGAATAAGTGTATCAAGAATTTAAATGGGTAATCTTGATAAAGTCTTCCAGATTTTTGTTGTTCTTTTTTCCTAATAATTTATAATTTTATCCACTTCTTTTAATAGCTAATAGAATTTTTAAGCATTTAGTCTATTAAATCTCCATAAAGTTTTCTTTCTTAAATCTCCATAAAGTTCTTTTCTTATCCTTTTTGTTTATAAACACTATTTAAATTTTAAAAATTGAATTTACACTGTATTATTTTACATAATACTTATTCAAAACACTTAACCATAACAAATTGTGAATAATATGAGCAGAATGGGAAGCCCAGAACCTTTAATTGTGCTCATACAAAATCTGTTAAGTAGACCAAGACATTGTAATACAAACAAAAAAAGGGGAAGCTGCATGGTTTAAAATCAAGAAAGGCGTGTGACAGGGATGTATGTCACATTGACACCTAGTCAACATGAATGGTGAACAAATGATTCAAGATCCTGAAATTTATAAACAAGAATGTGGCACACTAGTTACCTGCATTATGCAGAGGACACAATTTTATTTGTTAGAAGTGGGGATTTGAAACCATGCACTGCAGAATATCAAAGACTACAGCTTAAATATAGCTTACATCTCAACATCAAGGCAAAATTCCCTACCACTGAGCCTATAGGCAGCATCATAATAAACCGAGAAAAGATTGAAGCTTTCAAATAATTCATCTTACTTAAATTAATAATCAACACCCTTGGTACTAGCAATCAAGAAATCAAAAGAAATGTTGCATTGCAACAGTCTTCCATCAAAGATCTTGCCAAAATACTGAGAAGCAATGATGTAACTTTAAAGACTAAGGTGTATCTTATTCAGACCATGGTATTTGAAATTATTTGTTGTGCATCTCAATGCTGGACAATGGACACTGATGAAAGAAGAAATGATGCCTTTGAATTGTGATGGTGGAGAAGAGTACTAAATAGCACAACTGCCAATACATCAAACAGATATGTGTTGGAGGAAGTGCAGGCAGAGTGGCCATTGGAGCCAAGGATGATGAAGCTTCATCTCACATACTTTGAGCATGTTGTTAGGAAGGGCTGGCTGTTCCTTGAAAAGGGACATAATACTTGGAAATTTGGAGGGTCAATGAAGAAGAGGAAGATTCTCAATGAGATTGATACAGTGACTCCAGCAATGGGCTCTAGTATGTCAGAGTTGATGAAAACAGTGCAGGATAGGGCAGGGTTTAGATCTGTTGTTCACTGGGATATTATGTGTTGTACTCCACTTGAGGTCATCTAACAAAAACAGTAACAGTCTAAACATTTAATACTCAAGAAATGTATGCAGAAATATGTAGATAATACACAAAAGTAAAGTTATAGTGGCAATTTTAAACCATTCAGGGATTTAGTAGGCATGCTTTACAGAAAAAAGTAAAGTTTGAAGATAGGTGTTGAGCTGCTAGAGAAGCATCCAGGAAACACTCTATCGTACTTCATTCAATAGAGAATCAAACTTGAACTGTGTTTTGCATAGAGGGTCTGCTTCATTTTTCCATCACGAGATTTTCATGAATTATCACTATAATAATTTTTTTCAGAGTCAAAGTAGCAAACATATGGTAAGTTACAATTAATGGGATTTAAGAAATTCACAATAATAGTAACTCAGAGAAGCTCTAGGGGCAAAATCTGTAGCTTGTGTTGCTTACTTTAGGTTCACAGTTCTTGTGGTTTGAATCCAAGGGACCCACAGAACAAAGGTGGATAGTCTCTTTTCTTGAAAACCTGATGGCAGGTTGCTGCAAGTCAGAACTGACTTGATAGCAGACAGTAAGTGAGCAATAATGTTCACTTGGGGTTGTCTCTGGTGTAAACTACAATTATTTAATGCTCGCATACTGGAAATGAGAAATGGGATTCTTGATGGCAAAAATTAGAAAATGTTTCTGGGTAACTTGAGCAGGAAATGACTTTTAGAAGTGATCCTGAAGAAATGTATGGCCTTAATGAAATGACCTTCATAGAGAAGTGATGAATGGCTTACAAAATCAATGGGAATGGAAGTGACCCAAGCTTAAAATGTTCACAAGCCAAAAGAAGGTAGGTGGTTAGAACAGCAGCCAAGATTACATGGCAAGGACTCTCCTTTAAAATGTCACAGTTCCAATTGCTCCTACCTCTGAAGCTGCTGCCATATACAGAACAGATTTTAAGGGTACTCTGGACTAGAAAAATGCCAGAAGATGTTTCTGATTGGCTGATGGTAGATCAGCATATACGCCTCCTCTACTTGGGTTCCCAGAAGACAAATACCAGGAACTACTTCTTCTATCACAGTGGATTCCAGTCAAGGATTCACTGAAATGAGTCCAGTAATTTTGATTCAATGTTGTGACCTCATAAAAGAACATCATACTTTCTCCATTAGCCACTGAGAGGTACCATGTCTCCATTGTTTATCCACTTTTCTTTACATTTTTATAGCCCTAATACCATTTTTATATAAATGAGTTCATTTATTGCCAACTTTTGAAAGAAAATAATTTTACTTTTTAAGTTCCATAAATTAATAAAGAACACTTTATAATCTAGCCAGCTAGGCAGCTTTTCTATCGCCAATCAGCTGCCAGACTTTATTCACTAGCTGTTTAGAGCCATTAGCTTCTCCCATTCTCACACAACAGTGAATTCTCAATGCCTCTCTCTCTCTCTCTCTCGTGTGTGTGTGTGTGTGTGTGTGTGTGTGTGTGTGTGTGTGTATGTGCCTGTGTATGAGAGAGAGAGAGAGAGAGACTCATCAAGGTTGTCTCTGTGCCTCTGTGCTATTAATTATTATTAAAATAAAAGCAATTATTCCATTTGTCAGCTTATTTTTTTAATGTCCCATTTGTGCAAGAACTTTACATGATTCATCTTTAGAAAATTATCTGAATTGCTAATGAATCTAAAACTTTTCTCTACTCTCATTTTCTCAGCGGAGGCTCACCTCTTACCTCCTTGAAATGAATGTTATTGCAGTCTCCTCATCCTGAAGCCAGCTTTCTATAAGGCTGTGATTTGCAGTATTTTAAAATGCTTTTGACAATCTAGCCATCTGCAACTTTAATTACTTAAGTTCTAACACATGGAGATAAACTCCCAGCCTGGATGTAGCTATACTCAAGGTTCTACATTGATTGGATTCACTACTGTATATTTTCCACTTCTGCTGTTGTGGTACTTCCCCCCACCCCTGCCCCCTTTTGCCTTTTGTTTTTTTCCATTACAATTAAAAAAATTCAAATTTAATAAGTTAACCATTTGGCTCCCCTTTCCTAAATTCACTTTTGGCACAGATTCAAACACAAAACTCTGTGCTTGCGTGTGTTTGAAAGAGTGTTTTTGTGGGTAATGTTCCATTTTAGTTTGAAGTACTCTGACTTCATGTCTCGTTTATAGAAAAATAGTAACTTTCTATTCCTATAAATTATGTTACATTAACACTGGACTTAGAAGCCCATATAATTAATCTAAGTTCTTTATTTTTTACTTATCCAATGTTTTACTAAGAACTACATTAAATCTGATTAGTATCTCACTTATAAATAGTGAAAGTATTTACGGTCTTTAAATACGTAATTCTTCAGTGCCCACTGAGAAGACTATTAAGACACACATTGTAGAATAAGAGTGCATATGAATTCCTTTAAAACCAAAATGGCAACAAAGACTAAAATTACTCAAAACTCATGGGGTTTTGTAAAGCATCACTGCTGGAATTTTTTTGCATCCCACTGTTGTTAATAAAATTTGGAATTGATGGAATTACAATGAAGAAAGGCCAAGCAAGACTCCCTGCTGAAATCATAGCTTCTGTTGAATGTTCAGTATCTGAATGTCTCTAATCCTTATGCTTTGAAACTGTGCCACCTAAATGACATTCTCTTTTCCATCCATTATATTAATTGACTGATTGTGTAAATCGTTTTCTTTGGGAAGAAAAGGATTCATTATATTTTTTAAAAAATATGATGCACTATAGACTAACATACTGTAAAAGGAGAGTTTGTCTCTGTAACTACTGAAATGAAAGCATTTAGTGAGAGATAAGGCGAATGAGAGCGAAGTATTAGCTCTTAACCAGCATCATTTGTTTTTCTTGTTCTTTTAGAATGTGTGAGTCAGCTGACTCATTTGCATTGTTAAAAGGTTCAGTTCAAAATAAATATACTTTTGTTTTTATAAAGTCGAGAAATAACGTGTTTTAGGGAAAACTATAGCCAGTGGCGATACAGGAAATAAATCCTCCTTATAAAGTGTTCACAACCTTGCAGCACACCCACTCAAATTTCCTTCATCTCTCCTTTAAATCCAGACCAGAAGATCTGTAGGGAGCAAAATAACCGAGTGAAAGGCATACACACAGTCAGGGACAGGAAACAATCTGCAGAGTCTAGGCTGCCAAGATGAAGCAGTTATTGACAGAAAGTTGGCACACCGTCTCCGACAGAGGTTGTCCTCAGATAATTTCTTTTCCTTTGGCCTTCATCAATCAGTTTATATTCCAAGATGTGTGATGTCAGCTCTTCATTCAAAATTGTACTGGATTCCATGTCAACAGTATAGATTTTAAAAGGAAAGGAAAGAAACTGTTGCTGTCATGTTGATTTCAATTCATGGTGCCATAGTGTGTTCTCAAGAGAGTGGAACACACTCTATAGGTTTCTGTGGCTGTGACCTTGCAAAGCAATGGGATCTAACTTAGAGATGGCTGTGTAGACGTTTTGCCACTATGTCAGTACATCCTGTCAAGAATTTTCCCAATTTTTGCTGATTTTCTACTTTTCCAAGCTTGATGTCTTTCTCCAAGAAGTGGCCTCCCATTATAAATTACATGTACAAAACATAAAAAGTCTCACCATCTTCCCTTCTAAGTTGCCTTCGGGTCAAGAAAGATGTGTTCATTTTTCTGACAGTTTTTGCTCTCTATACACTATCGTTCACCAACATCACAATTCAAAGACATCAACTCTTCATTACTCTTTGCCCAGCTCTTGCATGAGGGGATTGAAAGTATCCTGGCTTAGATCTTCAAAGGTGTACCTTAGTCTTCAAGTGTGAATGTTGCTTCTTAAATATTTATTGCAACTCACTATCCTTCAGAACTACTACATCTCCTCTGCAGCACCGGGACCAGGGAATCTTTAAAGTGACATGCGTCACCTAGAGTGATGCTATTACTGTCGTGTACTGTCTTTCAAGTCAGAACCGACCCACAGCTGACCCACCTGCAGAATTCATAGGCAGTTAATCGCACAGGAGAAGCCTGCCCACCTTTCTCCTACGGAGCGGATGGTGGATTAAAACCGCGTGCCTTTGGGATGCAGCACAGCATTCCAATGATTGATTTTTCTGTTGTTTTCCCCTCTCTATAGAGACAAGAAAGGCTATGTAAAAGTTAAAATGGTGTCAACTGAGCTGGCCTGCCACTGAGAGACCATGAGAAGTAGAAGGTCTGAAAACGGTTTTAGATACTTTCAAGACAAGAAACATACCTTTGCTGTGTTAACAAAGGAAGCTATAGAATTATTTTACTAAAGGATTGCCTGCAAAACAGGATAGGAAATTGCTGATGAGAACTGGGCCCTACATTGCTGTGATTAGGAACCTTGAACTCAGCTATGACTCTTAACAACAATATAAACAACTGATAGAAACCTCAGCCTTCCTGCACCATCACCACAGTCTCTGCCATATTCATTCCTCTTATTAGAGTCACTGTGTCAGGCCATCTTGTTGAGGTCTTCCCCTTTTGTCCTCCTTTAAGGTCATGGTCCTATAGGGTTCCGGTAATCTGAATTGACTAGATAATATTGGACGTGGCTCTTAAAATATTTTTTCCCCATAGCTTACTCTGCAGGCCTTTAAGCCAAATGGAAATGCTGGAAATTCAAAATGAATTCATGGAACTCAACAAAATTATATTTCTATTCTCAAATTGCACTACTTGGATGGACAATAAGTGAATTCCAGCTCAAACCAATACAGGGAAAGAGTCATTTATTGATTTGTAAAAGCTAATGGAATCGCAACAATGTTGAAAACTAGAAAACACAAACGATATATCCAGAGCAAGAACTAGAGACTACAGGGATGGCAAGACGCCCTCCATGTTCCCCATCTGTGTCTTCCCCTCTGAGGGCTGCATCATTCTCTCTCTCACACACAGACAACGAGGCTACCTCCACAAGCCAAGAAACATGGCGTGTGATGTCACTCAAACCTCTACTTTGTGTTGATGTGCTTATTCAATATTTACTAAATACATTTCAGTGAGGAACTAGGAAAGGCTACCTAAATGCAATTGGGGCTACGAACCACAGCACACAAAATTTTATGAACTATTTACATTCAGGCATCTCTGAAATGAAATTCTCTTACTATACTTTAAGATTGCATGTGTACTTCACAAATTGAGCTACCTACCTACCTACATATCTTTATCTATGTATCTGATTTCTCATTCTTTGTAAAAGAGGCCCAAAACATGGAAAAACAGGTGTATGGATGCACTTGTCTTCTACATTTGACTTTCTCTGTAAAGGGAAATTCCTAGTGGAGGATGAAACTTTATCTCACTTGTTGTTATGTGCCGTCTAGTCATCTGCAACTCACAGTGACCCTATGCACAACAACCCTAAACCCTGTTCTATTCTGTGCTAATCTTATTGTATCTGACACACCCACCCCAATTACGCCAGTCACTGAATCAATCCATCTCATGCAGAGTCTTCCTCTCCTTTACTGTCCCTCCATTCTTCTAAGCATGACATCCTTCTCCAAGGACTGATCCCACCTTACAACATGTCCAAAGTACGTCAGATGAAGCTTCAGAATCCTTGCTTCTATGGAGCAGCCTGGTCTCACCCTTTCTAGGATGAACCTTTTTGTTTTTCTGGCAGTCCATTGTATATTCAATGCTCTTCTCCAGAACCACAGCCCAAAGGCATCAATTCTTCGTCTGTCATCCCTAGTCATTGTCCAGCTCTCTGATGCATAGCAAATAATTGCAAAGACCATGGCCTGGATCAGGTGCACCTTAGTCTCCAGACTGACAGAGTTGCTCATCAGTACTTTGGAGAGGTCTCTGACAGCAGATTTTCCCAGTGCAATTTGTCTTTTAATTTCTTGGCTGCTGGTACCAAGAGTGTTGATTGTGGAGCCAAGCAAACTAACGCTGTTCACAATCTCAATTTCTTCACCGTCTATCATGATGCTGCCTATTGGCCCAGTAGTGATAATCTGTTTTCTTGCTGTTGAGCTTCAATTCATATTGAAGGCTCTACTCCTTGGCCTTCTACAACAAGCACTTCAGGTTCACTTTGGTTTCAATAAGCAGGGTTGTGTTATCTGTACAATGCAGATTGTTAAGTCTACCTCCAATCCCAATGTCAAATTTCTCCTCATAGAGCCCAGCCTCCTGGATAATTTCTTCTGCATATAGACTGAAAAGGTATCGTTGATAGGACACATTCCTGGTGTACACCCTTCCAAATTTTGAACCATGCAGTGTTTCCCTGCTCTGTTCTGACGACTGCCTCCTGGTTCAAGTATAGGTTTCACATTAGCATGATCAAGTGTTCTAGGATTCCCATTCTTCTTTGAGTCAGCCACAGTTTGTTGTGATCCACACAGTCAAATACCTATCTCACTTAGTTAGGACCTATTTTAAAGAAGAAGTTATTCTTATAGTGAGACATTATGCTGGTAAAGGTAAACAATAAGCAAAAAGGGAGAAGATCCTAAAAGAAATGGACTGAAGCAGTGATACCATGATGGGCATGAGCAAGACAGAGATCTTAAGACTAATGAAAAATAGGACAAGAGTCATAAAAGTTCAGAGTCACATGAAAATAAGAATTTATTTTACAACATAGCTATATAAGCCATACTGGCAGAAGTGAAAAGTTATAAACCTACATATAATAGTATTATTGGAAAATTATATATATTTTTCCTCAAATTGTTGTATGCTCTTTTTATGTGCCATCAAGTCAAGTACTATTATAGTGGCCTTATGAACAACAGATCTCTCCAGAGTACTGAAAAGAAACAATGTCAATCTAGAGACCAAGGTGCACCTAATTCAGGCCCTGGTCTTTGCAATTACTTGTTATGCTTCAGAGAGCTGGACAATGACTAAGGATGACAGAAGAATAATTGATGCCTTTGAGTTCTGGTGCTGGAGGGAAGTCTTGAAAATACCATCGACTGCCAAGGAAACAAATAAATATCTCTTGGAGAGGGTGAAACTAAGTCGCTCCTTGGAGTCTAGGATTTTGAAGTCTGTCTCACATACTTTGGACACGTGGCCAGGAGAGATCGGTCCTTGGAGGAGGACATCATGCTTGGAAGGGTGGATGAACAGCACAGGAAAAGAAGACCCTAGATGAGATGGAAAAATACAGTAACTGGGGCGATGGGGGTGGGTGTGTCGGAATTGGTAAAACTGGCTCAGGACAAGGAAGGGCTCAGAGATGCTGTACATAGGGTCATTATGGGTCACAGGCGACTCGATGGCACATAACAAAAATCAGCAACCACATATATGGGTTATTTTTTATTTAAGTCTTTTTTTTAAGAGTCAACAAGACTTCATGGAGGGCCTTTATAGTTAAAAGTTGGTTGTTGTTATATTTTGTAGTAACATTCTTTTAAGTGGTTTAACACTCTTCTGTCAATTTGCTGTACTGGGGTAACTTGGGATTGCTGAACTCTGTGCAACTGGGGTGTCAAATGCCATTACACTTACCCATAGTGAACAGCGTTTGGTGAAGCTCCCAGTTTAAGACAGGTGTGGAAGCAGGAGTGGCATCCTCTTCCTAAACAACACGCCTCTGGAAACTCTATGAACTTTGAGAAACAACGATAGTTATAGAAAGGCTTCAGTCTTTTGTTCATAGGGTCACTGTGAACTGTGCTCGACTCTATGGCAATCAACAACATGAACAACAGATTTGAGTCGTATCCTTTCCTGTGCTAATCTCAATCTCTGACATACCTGAGCCCACTGTTTCAGTCACAGTGTCAGTCCATATGTTGAGAGTCTTTATTTTGTCAACCCTCCACTTTTCCAAGCATGATGTTCCTCTTCAAAAATAGCCTCTCCAAGCACTTGCCCAAAGTATGTAAGATGAAAGTTTATTACCTTTCCCTCTATGCAGCACTCTGGCTGCACCTTCTCGAAGACATATCTGTTTGTTCTTTTGGCTTTCCATATATAGGATACTGAGTATTTTTCTCCAACACCACAGTTCAAAGGCATCAGTTCTTCTTTTGTCATCCTTATGTATTGTCTAACTCTCAATAACATAGCAAGTGATTGACAAAACCATGATAATGTGCATCTTAACACTCAAACTGACATCTTCGCTCCTCAGTAATTTGAAAAGGTTCCAGACTGCAGACTTAACAGAGTAATACAGTTCGTACTCTCCAGACTGCTGGTATCAATTAATTATGAATTCAAATAAGATTAAGTTGTTGATAGTTTCAGTCTTTTCTCTATCATGATGTTGCCTCACAGGCCAGTGGTCCAGTGGTGAGAATTTCATTTTTTGATGTTGAGATAGAGCAAGTGTTTCAAGTCCTCCTCACTTCAGATGATTGTGTCATCTGCATAACAAAGGTTCCTGGTGCATCTTCCACTGATCCTGATGCCACATTCTTCTTCATAGTCTTGCAGCATCTTGAAGATTTACTTGACAGACAGATTGAATAGGCGTGAAGAAAGGATACAGCCCTGATGCTCTGCTTTCTTAATTATAAGCCATGTGGTGTTCTTTTCAGACAATATCCTTAAGGTTGCTTTCTTTTCAAGGGATATTATGTAAAATGTTTCCCTCAAAACTCTACAGTATGGTTTATACTATTCTTCTATTGCAAATAACTGAAAAGACTAGATCCTAGTCTTCCCCAGGTTCCTATTATTATGTGTTCTTGTGAAAATGTTTTAATAGGAATATATCACTAGTATTAAGGTTCATGGATACAGTAAAGAGCTCTTATCACAGAAGTAAACACTGAGTGATCATCAGATTAGCCTGACCAGACATGTTGTAAAACTACTCTACCTGTTATGTTCTTAGTTATTTAAGATTTTAAAAATTCTTTCTGTACAACCTACCATTTTTCACCCCATTGGTTGAGAATCTCAGTGGTTTTTCATTTGTTTGTTGACTTTATTCAGAATATGGCCTCATTCTATCATAAAACTCATGCTTGTTTAAACCACT
This sequence comes from Elephantulus edwardii, assembly GCF_000299155.1. NCBI lineage: Eukaryota > Metazoa > Chordata > Mammalia > Macroscelidea > Macroscelididae > Elephantulus > Elephantulus edwardii. Next base: position 31,491,629 of record NW_006399758.1, on the reverse strand, counting down.
TATCATTCATTGGTCAGTCTTTAACTTACAGATTTAAAAAAATATATAAAAATATAACCAGAGATGTGGAGCAATTATTTCTCTTATGCCATACACCTTTTTCCTGTCTATCATGGTGTTCTTTTAAAGGAAGTTGACCTAGTAAAGCAAAAATTGTGCCTCTCATGACAGTTCAAATCCACCAACATCACAGCAAGTGTAAGATGGACAGTCTCCTTTCTGTAATTATAGCTTCCAAAAACCCACTGGAGTATTAGCTACGAGTTGATTCCAGATCTACAATGGGAGTTTGTTTGTTTTTTTGCTTTTTTTTTTTTAATGTCCAATAGACATTTTGAAGACTGCCTAATACTTCCTGACAATGTTCTGGAGACCTCACCTTCCTATACATTTTGGTTAGGAAGGGTTCCTACCCCCATATCAGAAACTAGAATTTTCAGTTTCTAAAAATTGCTCTCTCTGGCATGTAGCACACACATGTGACCCTAACACTCCATCAGCATGATATCACTTGGGACCAAGAATGTGGAACAAGTGATACAAAGGATGAGGTTTAAAATGACAGCAAGCAGCCTTGGAGGGAATGAGCAATCACGGGCAGTGTCCAGCACCAATGGTGGCAGCTGGCCGGCGTGGGATCCAGAAGAGCTAAAGAAATATCCTCACAACTCTTGCAAATGTATGGCTCTGCCAAATAGCTATGCTTTGGGTTTCTAATAACTTCTGCATTTGTGGTTTCTATAATTTTTTATCCATATTTTTAATACTATGATTTGAATGTTTCTCTGCAGAGAGTTCTTCTTTTTCTACATAAAACCTATAGTCACTTTCTATGTTTGCTATCAAGCACACTGCTCAATATAATGTCAAGTCCTCTGTTAGCACACAGTCCACTGATACTTAAGCTCTATTCTACCATTGTCTGTTTTAACAAAACACATTCACTTTTATTTTCTCAAATTTGTGAGTGTTTAGTTTTAGTACATATTTTCTTTTTAATAATTTAATTATTTCATTCTTTTACTTAAAATACAAGTTGGGTTGTAAGTATCAACATTTTGTCTTTTCTATTTTATACATATTGGGCAATACATTTATTCTTGTGATCAAAACTCGTTCTGCAATGTTATAAATCTGTTTTATCTTATAGATTAGGACTGATTTCTAGGTTTTTAACACAATTTTAAAGGTAAAAGGCAATTACTACCCCATTGAAAATTTTTAAAAAATTATATTGTATAAAAACACAAGCAAATTTTTTTTCAACAGTATATAAAGAAAATCTGTTGGAACATTATGTAAAATATAAAATATCACATATATGTCGAGAACTAATAAAGAGTTGTGTTTTTATTTTTTTAATACAATAGTTGGTATTTTATTCTAAAAGGAAATCAGATAAATGTGTGGGACAGATACGAAAGAACTGCTGAATCAGATTCCCAGCTATAAATATTTAAGAAAGCAGACTGCCACAGCGTTCTCCTGTGGTGAACATCTGGTGGGTAGATGAGCACTTAACTACTGCACCACCAGTCCCCTAAATTAAAGACTCAGAATCCTTTAAAAATCAAATATTGGCAGTTCAGGTCTAACTAGAGACACTTCAAAAGAAATGACTGGAAATATATTTAAGAAACAAAATTAGCCACTCAGTGCTCTATATTAAGTACCCCCAGTACTACTCTGGTGTTTATCAGATGATTATGGGCCCAAAGTAACTTGATAGTAACTGATTTCACTGTTTTGTTTTAGGAATCACTGCTTTACCTGTTTATATGTTAATTTATTTTTATATTTAATAAACATTTCCAAAGAACTTACTGTACCAATCCTATTTCATTACTTATCCCTGGCCCTGTCACTACAACACCTCACCAAGGGGCTGTTTACAGAAAGGCACAAGAGACACATTTAACGACTAAAACATACTTTAACAGTATTTGTAACATTTTATAATCCCACCAACAGTATATAAGGGTTCCTATCTCTCCACATCCTCTTCAACATTTATTACTTGCTGTCCTGTTAAACTTTGCCACTGCTACTGGGGTGAGAGGGTGAAATATACCCTGGGAACTGAGGCAAAAACGACTTGTATACCAATGTTATTCACCATCCCAAGAACATGAAAACAACCCAAATGTCCAACCACGTCAAGTGGATTGAGAAATTATGGTACATTCACATGAAGGAATACTATGCAGCATGCAGGAGCAATCCTTCTGAAAATCATTACCTAACTTGGGAGGTTCAGGAGAGCATTATGCTAAGTGAATTAAATCAGTCCTATAAGGATAAATACTGTGTAAGATCAGTATTGTAGAAATAGATAACTAGTAAAATGTGTATAAGGATCTGAGGAGAGGAGGGAGGAACAGAGTGATGACGATGGACAGGGGGATAATCATAGGGTCCCACAATTTTTATTTCATACTAATTTACTTACAAAATGTATATATATTATTTTTCACAATATCTCCTTCCCATTTCCTTTACCCATCCCTTCCTCTACCCATAAAATTGTGTCCCTAACCCTAACCTCTACCCCTGATCTGTCACCTCATCTAACTGGTGTGGAGGGCAATCAAAGCCCTCACTCACTCACTCATTGCCATTGAGTCACAACAGAGTGATAGCTGTCCCTCCACTGGGTGTCCAAAGCTAAATCACTTGGGAGATGACTGTCCATCTTTCTCTCACAGAGCTACTAGTGGATTCTAATAGCAAAAGCAGCATGGTCTTTGGGTTAGTACAACTGCCTGCTGACTATGCCACCAGAACTCCCTAACCAATTTTAGGTTCATCAAAACTCCTCCTTTTGACCATTTTAACCACTATCCATATCTCCAAGTCCTAAATTAAATAACCTGTAGATCTGAAAGATCCATTTTTTTTTCTCTGCTGATAATTCCACATTAAGGTAGACACAGAGATAGAAATGAGCAGTGCCTTACAATTTGAATGAGGAATCTGAGTTTGTCTTCATGTTTTCACATTTGTCCTTAAAGAGCTCAGCTTGCACTGGTTTACACCTGCCTTCCATGCAGCTTTTCCCCAGATCCCTGCTCAGCTGATAGACAGTGACTTCACGCCCATCACAGACATGGAGGTAATATCTTTCCATGAACTTCCTTGTAAGCTCTACTTCATCATCTTTGATCAGGAGGATTTTTCCTCTGCTCTTCCAATCACCCTGCTTTGGATTTTTTATTTCCCTATTGCATCCTACAATTATGTAAGGGGTAACTGGAATAACAAATATCCTAGTCCTAATTCCTCAGGATTATTTTACTGGACTGCTAGAACAAACGAGTTTGTCCTGGAGAGGGTGAAGCCAGACAGCTCCTTGGAGTCAAAGGATTCTGAAGCTTCGTCTGACATAATTTGGGCATGTTGCAAGGAGGGACTGGTCCCTGGAAAGGGACATCATGTTTGGGGGAGTGGAGGGGCAGCACAGAAGAGGAAGACCCTCGATGAGATGGATCGATTCTGTGAGTGGAGTGGCGGGAATGAGTGTGTTTGAGATGGCGAGGTTGGCACAGGATAGAACGGCGTTTAGCGACTCGATGGCACATAACAACCACCACCTAAACTAAGATAAAATTTGTTGTGCAACTATCCACCTATAAGGTAGCTTTCAGTATTTCTACAATTTCCACAGTGGTATCAGTTACAAATCTGTTACCGGAGATCAAACAATCCTCTACAGGGAATAATCAAAAGAATGCAAGTTACTGAGATTCCAGAAACCAATCCAGTCTCAATAAGAACTACTTGATTTGGATGTAAATTCTCTTCTGTACCTCAGTTCCAATTCCACCTTGGTGCTTTCCTCTTTTGAGTCTGCACAACACTAATTAATATCTTACTGCTAGTGATCTGTATTCAAAAGGTGGGTTAGCAAGGCTGAGACAATTTAAGAATTAGTGCACATGTTAGTCTCTAACATTCTGTATCGATTCAACCAATTTCTACTGAATGACTGAAACTATGAAAGAATGCTCACTCATCCACTAAAATGTCAAGGTTTCAATGGCCTTTACTAGTCATTGATTCTCTATTGCCTGCCCGGCACATAGATGGTTTGATTTTAAATACAACCCTTTGCTGGAAAATAGAAATTAGTCTTTGAGTTTTACAGATGAAGAAACAGAGATTGAGTATCTTCTTGAAATTGCACAGCCAGTGTGGGGCATAACTTGAAATCCAACTTGTATGTGTGCTGTCCCAAATCAGGAGCATATCCTGCACCACCAAGCACTTGAACCTGACACAGTTCACGGCCGCATCTTCACTTGCACTTGCTCTCACACTTGAGCTGAGCGCTTTCTTCACAGCATCCATTTTCTTAATGTTTGCTCTTTGGTTTCTCTCAGACACTATCCCTTAGGTTTAGAATGGCATCTGTCTTCACGCTTTGGTTCCTGCTTAACCCCTCCTTCTCAATTTTGTCATGTGAGCATGAGTCAGCCTGACCTGCTTCTGCTTTCCATTTTAAACCTGATAAGAATTACATCAGCGGATATAAAAGTGAGAAAAAGGAAGCTGTGAGCTTTTCAGAGGAGCCAGGGCTGCAACTTTCTTCTTTGATGTCCATGATATGTGGCTGGAATCTCTGAGACTCTAGCGCAGCCAGGCCACACTCCCCGGCACCAAGCTCAGCTCTGCTTGTCCCACTTTCTTCTCTGTCCAATTTCTTCCAATGTTTCCCTGGTGAGTGGACTTGGGCCACTTCCCAACTTTCTGGTTCTCTGTGACTCTGACCTGTGTGTCCGCTACCTCATTTCCAGCAGAGCCACAGGCTTGAACGAATTCCAGGTAGCTGGACCGCCAAAGATACATAACTCTGATGGAATATGCTCACCCAAAGTGGGAAGCTAATTTCATCTTTCTGATTAAAGATATACATCATTATCTCATATCTATGTTTAAATCACAATCTGTGCCCTTTTTTCTCTGATTCAGCAGATAAAGGAATCCAAGATTTTCCAACAGAATTCCTAACAACAGGACCCCAAGTTCCTTCTGTTTTAGAAAAGAGACACTAAAAATGAAGCTTTAAAAAAAAGATTTCTTAAAGTAGCAAAACATTAGCATTTTTCATTGCTCAGGGTTGGTATCTGAAAAATAGTCGAATGCAAGATAGAATGTTGGCACTGATGAACTGGGAGGAAAAGCACTCTAGAAATCTTACTCCCTGAAGAACTCAGAGAGAATTATCCAATTTTATTGTCCTCTACAGATTCATAGAATTGTTGGTGTGAAAGGACCATAGCAATGAATCTAATTCATCCCCACACTCAATGCCTGCAGGCATACCTCATACCTCCCCAGAGACACTAAAATGTATTCTATTTTTAAAGATTTCAAAAAATCCCACAACCTCACTTAATAAATCTTCCCAAAGTGCAATTACTTTCCACACAAGGAAACATTTCTTTACATCTATCTCAAATCCCTTACTTTACAGTATATTTTGTGCCCTTTTCTTTCTCTTTTCCTACATACACTCAATATTAAGAACAGATGTTTATGGTATTGCCTCATTTTATTCTCTTCTCTCTGTACTGGAATGAAAAATGCATTAGAACTTTCTTGACTATGCCAACCTCATTAGAATGTTCTTGAATATGTCAATCTCTTTCTACAAGCAGAGGATTTTTAAGTGAATATAAGTTCATTTAAGTTTCAAAACAGCTCTGATTAGGATAATATAAAAATTCATGCTTACTGTCTAGCAAATAAATTATTGGGAGTTCTCAGACCATATTTACCTTACTGGGTGACAAGGATTTGGGGTTCTCATATTATAGGAACACTTTTGGCACCAGCAGTCAGACAAACTGCACTAGAGAAATCTGCTGTCAGGACACTTTCCAGAGTACTGAAAAGCAACAACGTCAGTCTAGAGATTAAGATGTGCCTAATCCAGGTCTTTGCAATGACTTGCTATACATCAAAGAGCTGGACAATGGCTAAGGATGACAGAAGAAGAATCGATGCCCTTGAGTTGTAGTGCTGGAGAAGAGTCTTGAACATACCACGGACAGCCACGAAAATAAATAGGTCTGTCTTGGAGGGGGTTAAACCAAGTCACCTTGGGGGCTAGGATTGTGAGGTTCTGTCTCACATACTTTGGACCTGTGGCCAGGAGAGACCAATCCTTGGAGAAGGACAACATACTCAGAAGTGGGGAGGGACAACGGAGGAGAGGAAGACCCTGCATGAGATGGGTTGATACAGTAACTAGGGCATTGGGGTAGGTATGTTGGAGTCAGTGAGACTGGCTCAAGACAGAGCAGGGTTCAGAGCTGTTGAATGTAGGGTCGCTATGAGTCACAAGAGACTCATGGCACATAACAGCAACAACATACTCTAGGATCAGTTGCAACAAGTAATATCTAAAACGGTTCATTTTTCCTTAAATAGCATTCATGTATTAGTCTGTAAGGTGTTGCACTGCCAACCCAAAGCAAGAGTTTCTATCTGCTAGCAGCTCTGTGGGAGAAAGACGTGATCTCTTCTTGTGACTTACTGCCTCTGAAAATCTACTCAATGGTCAGCTCTAAATCGCTTCTGACCTAACAGCACATAACAACAACTCTAAATCAAAAGAAGATCATACACACAACGTTCATATTGAAGAAGAAAAAAAATCAAACACTAAAACTGTAGTGAAATTAACCTTGAATCCACTAATTAGATTTCGGCTTTTTGCATTATCCAACTAATCATCCTCAAAAGAAATTACTTCTTTTAATCGTAATGAAAATTAGCCATAAACAAAAACATGCGATGAGTCACACTATCAAGAGAAAACATAACTGAAAAACTAGTCTTCTAGTTCAATATTAATATTGTCTGCCTAGTGGTAAAAATCTGTGCTTCAATCCTGAAAGTACGTGGTTTGAATCTGCCACTTCTCCAGGGGAGAAGGAGGAGCACTCTCCTCCCATGTCTCTGAAAAGCCGCTGGGGAGTCAGCTATGGGTTGGTTCCAACTTGATGTTATGCAGTAATAACACCACCAACAACATATAGAAGCTAGTAAATGTTTTAAAACCACCATATTGTAAGAAAAATTTGTGCATTAAAAAATGTAAATCAGACATTTCTTCTGTAAGTTTGGGAAACATAAATTTATAAGTTTGTGTTGCTTGATTTTTGTTTGCATTTTCTTAAAAAAAATTTCACTCTGAAATATCCAGCACACATTTCTCTGGTGCTCAAGGCACGAGACATTGGGCAAGATTTCCCTGGGAAACCTTAACATTACAATTAGTGTTATCCAGAACAGAATTAATTAGACTCCTAAGGCGAGAAACATAAGGAGAGTAATCTTTAATTTAACTTTGTAGTGAACGCCTGTAATGACTACAGGCAGAATTAGGAAACACATAAGATGCCAATCAAACTCAAAGAAATCAATCTTTCCTGGCTTTCTGTTGATCTTACATTCCCAAATCTAATCTATAGTATTTTGATTACACATTTTTTCCTGGAAATTTGCTTGTCACAGTGATTGAGGGCACTGCTGGCCTTTAGTAAAGTCCAGGAAGTGTCTTCCTGGACCGTGAAGGACAAAGGTGCACATCTAATAATTGTACATTCCACACCACTCTCCAAAGAAAACTCCACCAGGATTCCAACCCATGTACAAGTCTGCACTTTTACTAGGAATATGGAGATTCTACAAAAGAGAAGCAAATCCAAGTGAGTTGGTTGAGATTTTCCTCTGCCATGCTCTTGCCTTCAATAAGTATGTAACATCTATTTATAGCCAATTGTGGACAAAAAGGCAACAACATGAAATAAAAGGGTAAAACACCTAACCTTGATTTATGGCAAAAGTGGGAAAGCCTGTGCATAAATGAGAGTCATTTGTATCTTATGCAGCCTAAATTATTTGTAATTTTTATAAAACCAAATTTAATACTTTATCTCCAAAACGGCTTATCATTCTCCATACTACTATCTACTCAAGCACTGATGTCAATGACTTTCAAGTAATCTTTATCACTAACCACCAACTTTCATATCCAATAAATCGCCAAATACTGTTGACTTGGGGGATCAGAACTGCATGCATATTCATCTATATTTTTCATTTTCTCTTCTCACTGTCTTAAATAAGTAATCATCATATACTATTTGCATTATCTGCTATAGCTTCTTAATTTAACTCAATTTTCCTTCAGTCCTAGAGTCCCTAACCAATGAAATAACTTTTTAACATACAAATGTGAACATACGGGGGAGAAAAAAAAAACCACACACCAAAACACCATTCTCCTGCTTCAAGTAAATTCTTAAATTCTAATTATACAATATCAATCACATGATAACCCTAACACATGTAACAAATCACTTTGGCAGAAAAATTCACAGTGACCTTCAGATGAAATCAGCTTAAAAACATCACCTTTAGGGAAAAAAAATTCATTCTCAGGAAACACTCTGATAGTCCTTCAACTGTGAGTGTGTGTGTGTGTGTGTGTGTGTGTGTGTCTGTGAGAGAGAGAGAGAAAAGAGAATTTTAAGGTTTGTCGCCTTCATTTCAGGAAGCTTCATGAGGGCAGTTAATGTTATATAATGAGCATTGTTCCCTGCCGAATGCTTGTTTCAGACTAAGTGCTTAATTGATACCAGGAGAACGCACAGAAGAGCAAACCTGTTACCCTCCCTTGATATAATTCTAGTCTTAATAAACCACTTTCTGAGGATAAAATTGAACTCTCTATCTAGGTCCTCCCAATGGAGGAAATGAACTAAAAATATCCCCAAAAAGCCCAGTTCTCTTGAAACTTGTGTTTTCAACAGAAAATAAACTATTCTGATTTCACACACTGATTTTATATACATTTGATGGATATAAAAAATAAGTGTTCTTAGTAAGCTGACAAAAATTAGTATTCATTACAAAGCTAAGGTTTTTTCCTAAGAAAGTGGTAATTTTACTCAAGTAAAGCCATCATTTAAGGTCCTATTGAGATGGCCTTTCCAATGGACCAGAAGTAAATTAAAAGGCTAAACTCTCGGTGTGACAAAGAACAATATACCAAAGTATAAATAGATGCAAGCTTTTGGCTGTCCCCATCCTCTATGAAGAAGTCTTTGTCTGCTCACCTTGATTCCAAGGACTTTTTGTACTTATTTAAACATTTAATGTAGAGGAAATTGGATGAATTTTTGAAAGGCTAAATTTATTTACATAAGAATGAATTATATGCCATAGAAAAAGAAAAGTTAAGATATCAGAGGAGGAAAATTGGAACAGGCAATGGCTGGAGGTAGAGCTTGAGTTCTGAAGATTTTCAAAAGGGCGTTGGGGATAGCTTTAATGATTAGACTAGGGAGAGAAAGAAAAAGTCAAAAGAGGAATTTTTTTGAGGTTTGGTTCATATTGTATGGTATTTATACCCAAGTGCATCACATAGCAAAAGGAGTCAATAAAAATACATTTTCATGATCTGAGAATAACTTTTTTGTATCATATTTTTAAAAGAAACCATGTTAAAATGGTCTTTGGGGCCTCAGTTACCCATAATTGGTTTACAAAGTTTTCCCAGTAAATTTAGTTGATGTGCCTTCTAGAATAGTGACAAGCACATTAATCTGTAAGACTTTCAATTAGTCCAAGGGCAAATTATTATTATTATATTAAATCACAATTTTTAACATTGTTTCTGAGAATTTATTCAGTTAACTTCAATGAACAGTATTTCGGTGGAAGGGTGGAGGGACAGAGCCAAAGAGGAAGACCGCTGAAGAGATGAATGGATTCAGTGACTGGGGTAATGAGGGTGAATGTGTCAGAGACAATAAAGTTGGTACAAGATAGAGCAGGTTTCAAGGCTATTATACATAGGGTCATAAGTGACTTGACAGCATTATAACAAGAACAACAACAAGTGGCAAGAAGCTGTGTGGCAGTGCCGAAGGCCTGCGGTTCGAGGCCACCAGTTGCTCTGTGGGAGTAGGATGGGCAGTCTCTTTCCTTGTGATTAACTGCCTCTGAAAACCCGCTAGAGGTCAGTTATGGGTCAGTTCTAACTCTTGGCACACAACAACAATAACAAAGCAAAATATGATAAGGGCCCATGCTTCTAGAGAGCTTATAAATAAAGACCTACAGAAAAGCCATTTTTAGTAACGGGCAACTAGTGTATGCTAAGATGGCTAATGACAATGTGGCTGTTTTTTGCATTTTAAGTCTCTTACTCATATCCATTAATACAAAATTGTGAAAAATGGTATTTTATGACACTTCATATGATACAGATAGAAATATCTGTATTTCTGTATGTGTGCTGCTTGAACCAATTCACTGCAGTGTTATAACTGAGTCTTAAGTGGACCATGTGCTCAAAGGTGTTATCAAAACCCATGTAATGGAAATATTTAGATGTTTCTAATACATCAATAAAAGATATAACACATTAAAAAAATAAATATCTGTATTTCATTTTAGGTAACTTCTAAATAAAAACTAGCAAAATATTCTCAACATCATTATCTCCACTAAGAGAAACAACTGTTAGAGCTCTCACTGATGCTGTTTGAAGTGTATTTTTTTAAGTTGGAAAGGCAGTGAGTGTTCTGTCTTGCAGCATTATAACAAACCTCAGCATGCCCTATGACCAAAGAATGATTCATACTTTCTGAGTGACTCATTGATTAATCACAAATCTGCATTTCTAAAAGTAGAAATTCGATGACATTTTTCAGCTACAGGAATAGTATAAACATTGGCACAGCTGGAATTTTTCTTATGGAGGAACAGATTTTATGAAATTATATATCTCATGCCTGTGATTATAAAATGAATGGGGAAAGAAGGGATGCACTGGGAACAGTTTGGTGGTTGCTGCTGGTCTGTGCATGACACAGCAAATGAGTAAAGTGCAACCCATGTGCTACATGAGCTTCAAGTCTAGTTGTTGTTGTTGTTGTTATATGTTGCCAAGTCACCTGTGACTCATAGCGACCCTATGTACAATAGCTCTGAAGTCTGCCCTGTCCTGAGACAGTCTAGAAGATGAAATACATATACTTACAATTAAGACACAATAAATTACTCACTGGAGTGGTCTGAATGATGAGTATAAAACAATGGATGCTCTATGTCTTTGTTGTTATATGCCATGAAACTTACCAAGACTCATGGAGACCCTCTGAACAACAGATCAAAACCGTATCACAAGCTGCTCTGTTCTAAAGATCTTCACGGTACTCAAATCCACTGGTGCAGTCACTATATTGGTTTATCTCTGTCAGTTTTCACTTTCAAAGAGCCTGTACTTTTCCCAGCAAGATGTCTTTTTCCAAGACACTCTATGGAAGCTTGGAATCAAGTCTTTATATCTCCCAATACCTACAAGACATTCTGACACACAGTAACTCAAAACTTATTGCCATGAACCAACTCAGAGTTGGTGCTCCAGTCGATTTTCTGGAAGACTATAAACTGCATGGGAAGAATCTGCCCATCTTCCTCCTGTAGAGATACTGGGGCGTTCAGACCAGGAGGGAGACACCACTTGTGGGTTAGCAGTGAAACTGCCTACTGAACACTAGCAGAGCTCTGGTAGCACATAGTATGGACTCAATAAATAGTTGTTGTCTCAATAAGACTTTTATAGAAGAATTGTGTACACATGTGGTAATAAGAGTGCATGCGGACTATGGGGAGGCGTGTGTATGAGTTGCCATGGGATGCAGCCCGTAGTTCAGGGCCGTTCAGGAGCCTAAATAAGGGCAGAAAAGCTGAGACCTCTTTGCCTGGTTTCTGAGGGCTCTTTGGGTTAGAGCATCTCAGTGGTGCCCCTTGTGCTGTATGAAAAAAAAAAAAAAGAAAGAAAGAAAGAAAAGCTAGAGCAAACGAAGAGAACAAGCCCTTATTTCCCACGTTTGCACCCAGAGAGGAGGAAAATATTTTTGTCAGCTTTGAAAGATTGACGTGATTTCAGGGAATAGAGATGACTATCACTCTCAAAGCACTAGGTTCATGACAAAGGATGAACGGGATTTGCCAAGATTAGGTGATCAGTATCGTGGCTGGCTGGAGTTTTTGTGAAATATACTATTTGTATTAACTATTTTTGAGCTTACAAAAGAATTTATCATTTTCTTGTTGAGCAGAAAATGTGTCAGTTTTGCAATTCAAGTTCCGTTGTTCAAACTCAGTCTAGTATGACAGGTGGACAAGATGGAAAATGACGTAACATAACCATGCCTGTGTTTCATTTCATGAAAATTGAGCCACTCTGATCTTACAGAGTTGTGAGGACAAAATAAATGAGCATCGGATGACAATGGAAGATTACTTGCCATGTAATTCACTTCAATGGATATTAGCTACCTTTGTATCTCATTAACATATTTTTTAAGCACCGTAGTTACATAACTCGAGATTGAGATTCTCCAGTCTCCACCACATGTTAATTGTATTGCGGCAGCAAAATCTCTCAAAAGTATTGAGTCATTTGAAAAAAGGGAGTAAAAGTCAGCAAACATCCTAAAAATAAACTCTAAGCAAACAAACACTATTATCTCTGAATTGGCTTCAACTAATAATGATTCATAGTGTTGATAGTTGTCAGAGTCAACTGGACAGCATCTAACAACAATAGCAGCATTGTGACCCTAAGGGCAGCTAGAACTGTCCCATAGAATATCCATCTTTACAGATGCACACTGTCCCATTTTTCTCCCTCTCTACAAAATAACTGGTAGGTGAGAACCACTGACTTCTTGTTTAGCAGTCAAAACCTTATCCATCATACCACTAAGACTCTTTAAATTACAAAGCATCAACCCATCTAACTGCTTATTTGAAAATATCCTCAAGTAATATAGACAAAACCATTAGACCTTTTCCTGGAAATGCCCATTCAGGTTTGCCTCCACTGTGCGTCTTCAACACCTTTCAGGAATGACTCCAAAATCCCAAACCCGAAATTCAGCATCTTCTCATGTCTGCCCTCCTCAGGAATAAAACTTTTCTCTCCTGTCCCATTGCATACACATTTCACCTGGTGAAATCTGATTCCCTCCTCATAAGTGAACCAACCAGTATATTAAAGTTATACTTTAATTCAAATGTGGCATGTCAATATTTTAAAACTTTTTTCTTCACAGTAACCACAATTTTTGTACCACCAGTTGCTTGATTTCCATTATAATTCTTTTATTCCTCGTAATCTCAGTTTACATAAATGAGAATGATGAACGAAAAGGCATCATGTTCAAGTAGACTAAGGTAACATAGACTAAGTTAACACTGAGTTTTCGCACTGTTAAAAACACTGCCAGACAGTTCTTCAAAAGCAAGAAGAGTATGGGGCTAATCTTCTCTGGTCTTGGCACAAGCAAATTTTCATTACTAGGACTGGGATAAGTAAATTGACGAGAAAAGAAAAATAGTTTCAATAGTTTCACTACAGAAAGAATAATTAAATTTAAAATATATTACTGGGTGAAACTTTCTTAATGGGGGGAAAGGTCATGACAGTAAGTGTTCCTTCTCCCCTGTGGGGTAAAAGTCAGGCTTATAAATATATATCTCTATCTGAAGAGGTAAATCATTTAATGCAACTAAATTAACTCCTCTAGGTCACCTTGCCCACTTTTCACTCTCATTCCATTTAGTCTTTATAAATTTAACATCTTCAGTTTTGGAATAAATTGCAAATATAACTAATTTATTAAACATCAACAATGTTTACTATTATAAACTTATATGCAAAATACGTATTTCTAAGTATTTAACAGTATCATGCATTTTCCGAATTTTCTAATAAAGTTGTAATGCAATCATGGCACATCATGACAGAACAGAAGAAAAAAAAAGTTAATCTTAAGAGACATAACAAGAACAACTAGGAAGAAGATTCCAAGAAAAGCACAAATTACACAGAGGCTGGCTAGAGATTGTCCAGAGATGAAGCGGGCAACTTAATAATCATGATATTTGGAAAATAGAGGTAAAGTAGTTATGACTCTTGGAAAATGGAGATAGTAAAGAACAGTTAATAGTTACTTTCTAGGGGTAATGCAAAGTCCATGGAATATTATTTAATAGCAATAAATTATATCCCTGTGTGGATTCCAATTCTTTCCTACTATGGAATTCTGTAACTCTAAGCCGAATAAGAAAAAATTAAATGTCTTTCTAAATGGTAGCCCAAATACCATGTTTACATTCAAATCAAAACAGATATGAATACAAAATAACCTAAGGCATACACTGTGTGAATACATGACCAGTTTCAGTTAATAAATATGGTACACAGAGCTCATATTTTAAATCTTTTTTCGTTATTGATCTATTTAGGGTATTACTTTAAAAATTTAGAATACCCTTAATAAAATATTTACTTACTTAAACAGATTCATAGTAGTATTAAACATTTATTAAACTTATTTAAATTGGCTACCATATATGAAAGGAGTTCTGGTGGCATAATAAGTAAAGTGTGCTGCTCACCAAAAGGTCATAGGTTCAGGTCCCTCAGCTTCTTTGAGGTAGAAACATGGTCAATGTCCTATCACAAAGATAACAACCTTAGATAAACAATGGAGGGCTCTCTGAGTTAGAACCAATTACACAGCAGCTGGGCTGGATTTTAATTAAAAGGAGCCCTTATGTGCAGCAGCTAAAAGCCTACTTGCTAACCAAAATTTTGATAGTTCAAATTCACCAGCCACTCTGAGGAAGAATGATGCAGCAGTCAGTTTTTATAATGGATACAGCCTAATAAATAAACACCAATGATGAAGCTCTATTGTGTCCTAACATGGTCTTCATGAGTTAAGACTGACTCAAAACCGATGTGTTTTTATTGGGGGTTTGTCATATATAAGCATTTTAATTAATGTGAGACTGTATGATATTTAAAATTCAAAGGAAGAGTAGTCCATATAAAACAAAAGAGAATAAATTATTTTAGGTATTTATTATGCCTCTAACTACATACTTTGTTTCAAAACTAATAATGTAACCTTCTCTCCCCACTATTCCTCACTAGCCCTTCAAGTCACAATGTGGCTTCAAGTATATCCCTAATAGCTGTCCTCAGAGCCCTTGGTAATTTTCTGCTCCATAATAACTCCATTTTACCACTGAACAAAGGTAGCTGAAAAAAAGCTCTTTTGAGCAGAGAAAACAGCACTTTTATCGATTTTTCTCCTTCAACAGTACTCAAAATTCTCCCTTCCAATTATAGTATTTTAGTTCCCACAAAACTACATGACCCTAATTATTCTTAGCCATCTTCCAGCAGAGGTTTTACGTGTGCTTTGCTTATTGCACAGCATTGTCACAATAATAAAATGCCTACTTAATGAAAAGGGGCTTTTTGCTATAGTAAATGGTGTGTGGGGCTTCTTAATGCACTATCAGGAGAGTTTACAGGGCCATGGTTAAAAGTGCTTGGCTGATAACCAAAAGGTTGGAAGACTGGATTCACCTGACACTCTGAGGGAAAGACGTGGCCTGCGTTTGTCAAAATGTGCAGGTCTGGAAATTCTAGAGCCCAGTTCTACTATGCTAAATAGGATAGGTAAGAGTTGACATTGATTCAGTCTCAGTGAGGTGGGTGAGAGGTACCAATACTCTGAATCTGTAGGAATCCATCTACGGTTTGATTCAATTGTTTACCTGATAACTCACTCTTTCACTGGCTCATTTGATCTCAAAGGACTCCAGGAAGATCAATGCAGCACTAAAATCAGCTACAGGCCATATTGTTTTCCAAAGAACATATACAAACAAGAAACAAAATGCAAATCTTGGATTCATGGGCAAAATACTAAGAATCAATCTAGCCACAAAACCAGAAATCTTGTATAATAGCACTCAATAACTGCTTCTGCATAGCTTTATAACAGAAGCAATTATATTAAAAGTTTTCAGTTGGAGCTTATCTTCATTTTAAATAATTTTCACTTGGTTAACTAAGAAGGTATTTGCTGGGTAAAATAACTTCTAAGAAACATAAAACCATAGAAGAATACAGTCTATATATACAGCTATTCACTGTCTTTTAAAAAATAAAAGTTCTTGTAATTTGTGAAAGTTTTCACCATATGAGTTCCATTTTTCCAAAAAAAAAAAAAAATAAATGTAACCTGAAGAAGAATCAGCTCTATATTAGTTCTGATTCAATGAAAAGTAATCCCTGATTAAAATCATTAGCAAAATTCTTGCTACAACTTGTTATTACAGTCCAGAATACAGCAATTATGTATTTCTGGGTGAGTTCTCTGATCTGTTGCTGTAGCAGTGAAGAGGCATGGTAGGTGTAAGGTACTGCACAGAACACTTGGGATCCAAGTGAAATGAAATGAGGTTCAGGCTCTGGTTCTAGGGAGCTCTGATGGCACAGCCAATAGGAATTTGTGCAACAAACCCCAAGATGGTCTTTGGCAGTTTTCACTCACCAGTACCTACCTAGGAGAGAATGATGGACCTCTTCCTCTCATGTGATTTAGTCTCAAAAATATCTGCTGGAGGGTCAGTTATGAGTCACTTGGGACTCTATAACAGTGAGTTTGGGGTGGTTTTATTGTTTGTTTGTAGGTTGGGTTTTGGTGGTGTTTTTATTATGTGGTTTTGGTTGGCTGGTTGGTTTTTAGTTTAGATTTTGTTGTTTTATACTATGGAAATTGGCTAAAACTTGGGCAATATGGTTATGCTAAGAGAAGTCTGAAAGAATAGATAACTGAGCATCTGATATACGAATCAAATTTGTTGCTACTCTACTGAATACAACTCAGTGACTCTCTGGATTCTCAATTCGATTCCATTGATCTATCTATGGTCAACTGATTTTTGACACGGAAATGAAATCAGTGAAGTGGAGAAACGACAGCCTTTTTAAAAAATGGTGTTGGCAAAATTGGAAAAATATCTGCAAAAGACTCAAGCAAGACCCACACCTCACTCCATACACAAAAACCAACTCAAGGTGGATCAT
>NW_006399758.1:31414911-31473193 GCF_000299155.1 Elephantulus edwardii | reverse complement strand
CAAAATCAATCTCCATAATAGTCTATGTGTTTCCTACTGCCAAAGGGGCCCTTTCGAGTAGTGAGAGACTATCTTCACCCTGAAACCCACAGCGTCCCTTTTCAGCAGGAAGTAGCTAAAAGAATACGCCATCCCCTTTTCCTTATGAATCAGGGTGAAGTCTCTCTCAGGGAGGAGTGATAGGAAATGGCAAGGGACACACTGAAAAACGAGATTAATCAGAACTGGCTTTGACAAGCACTGTGGCAACTGGACAATTAAAACGGACATGGGGTGGGGGGAAGATGAACAAACTGGGGATGAGGGTGGAGAAAACAGTGCAACAATGAATGAACGAAAACCCAAAATCTCTGTAAATGTTCATTAAAACTAATAAAATTTAATTAAAAAAATAAACAAACAAACAACTCAGTGACTCTACAGAATGGAGCAGAACTGCCCGACAGTGTTGCCAAGGTTGAAATAGGTAAAGGTATAGAAATAGATTAGCACGTTGTCCTCATAAAGTGGCTGGTAAATTTGAATAACCTTTTAGCTAGTGGCCAAGCCCATAATCACTGTGAAAAAAGAGCTCCTTGTATCATGAGACTACAAAAGCTAATCTTAGACATACTGACCCCAAGGCATATAGTAACATACCCAAGCTGGTGGTGTTAGATTGCTCTTTCCTGTCCTATCTATGGTAGGATTAAAGAAGGAACTGAGTAGAACTCAGCCTGTAACTGAGAGAATCTATGACCATAGCTGAGTGCCTAGATAGAAACGGAAGTGAATGGACCAGGAACCGCAGAATCCTCCATGCATTTCATATGTTCATTTACACACATATGTCACACACAACCCTCCCATAAAGTTTCTCTTACAACTTACTATCAGAGAGGCTTGACCTTGTGAGCAAGTGAAGTCTGAATAGATATTTGTAGAATTGACTATATTTATAGACTTTTCCAAGTTGAGTACCTTTGGAGAAGATTATGGAACATGACTTACTCACACTTTGAATTCCAGAAAATTGCTAAGGGTCAGTAAACTGAAAATCATTTCTAGCGGTTTAATGACCTAGACATTGTGAAATTATTTTATTAGGTCTATTAAGATAATTCAGTACAATCTATGGACTAGAAGATAATCAGCTATTTCTAACAATGTTTATGTCAATACAATGACATAAAAGCTCTAGGAGGGGGGAGCTCTGGTGGCCTAGTGGCAAGAAGCTGCAACTACAATCCCAGAGGTACATGGTTCGAATCCACCAGATGCTCTGCCGGGGAAGGAGGGGCAATCTCCTCCAGTACCAGTCAGATCTGATTTGACGGTACACGCACACAAAAATAATAAAATTTTTAAAAAAAAAAAAAACAAGCTCTAGGAGGAAGAGATGTCACTGGGAATACCAATGAGATTTTACAAAGGGAAGTCAAGTGAAGCGACTAAAAGAAAAGGACATGGCAAAAATCATCTAAGATTATTTTAAACTCACACACACACCTTCAAAATTAATCATTGCAGAAGTCATACCTCGTGACCAAGTTTTGCACCCACATACTAAATGCAAACATTTTCTCAGAAGTCATTTTTTTGGCCATCAAACCTAACAGGTAAAGTTGTACACACTAAGCTACTGTAAATGATGGTTATTAATTCCTTTCACAGTCAAGAAGTACAAATAATTGGATAGCCAAAATTTCCAGATACATTTTAGGTACTTTCTTTTATCTGCTTAGAACACAGTCATGGTGGCTCTGCTATCACCAGGACTAGAAAGTAGGTAAAGCAATAAACAAAATATAATGTGAGAGAAGAATGTGTTGGCATTGGTGTCCAGTACCTTAAATAGGTTCTGACTCACAGCGAACTCGAACTCTCATGGAAACACTGCCCAGATCAAAAATAAAGCAAAATAAATCCAAACTAGTAAGGACAGAGCAATATATTCAGATGCGTTCTCTGACACAGATAAATGGAAGCTACTGGTTTGAGTAGAGAAAGAAACTTAAATAAAGAGATGATTCAGAAGGATGGCAGAGGCAAAAAAAAAGAGTACAGAATTTGCATGGCAAGCATGTGGGAACTGAGAAAGAATATGTATAGTAGTAAAGGAAAGCTGTTAGGAGGATAGAGTTCTCAATGAGATGGAAAGGTCTAAAAATACTATGGTAGTAAAAATACATGTATTCTTCTAACAAATAATTCACAAATGTCAGCTCCTTATTATTTCTATTTGGGCACAGTCATGTATTTTGACATGTTTGCTTTCAAACTGTGGACTGTATTAATTTTCAGTTCTCCAATACAATCAATATTTTGGCATAAAAAATTCATAGGCCTGAAAAGAATCTTTGAGGTTTTCATTTATCAATTTCCTCTACAACAAAAATAACCATTCATGCAACACATATTTGTTAATGCCATGCTATAAATATGAATACAATCTTATGACAAACAGTAATCTGTTATAACACAAAAATCAATGCGCATAAAAAAATTCTACATAAAGGAAAGGTCAGCCTTTCAGTAAAGGTCTCACATTAATACAAGTATCTGAGACTATATAATTATCTAAATTTGGTAAATCTGATGAGACACTGGATGTCAGTTTGCTTATGTATTTAGTAATACTGAAAACTATTCTGAAGATAAAAGTCAGAAGACATTTTCTCTTGAACAAGAAGGACTTAAGTAGGGAAGAACTATTTTCAAGATAAGCTGAACAAAAGAATTCAAAGGATGGCTTGAGAAGATAAAATACTGCAAATTGTTCAAAGTCCTAGAGTTAGAAAAACAAAAAAAGGAAGGACATTTATCAAAATGAAAGAACAGAATAAAATATGCAAGCCTTAAATTGTATGATTAAAGTATTCCATGTTGTATTGTTGTGCACGGTAAAGTCAGAAATGACTCATAGCTGACCCTTTAGCAGGTTTTCAGAGACAGTTAATCACACAGGAGGATCCTTCTTACCATCCTTCTATCTCGGAGCAGCTGGTGGATTCGAATTGTGTGCACAGCTTCTTGCCACTAGGCCATCAATGCTCCCTAAAGTATTCCACAGAATATGAAAAAACTATTCCCTAAAATATGAAATGACATAGGAACTATCAAAAGTAGACAGAAAGAATACAGTAAGTTATTGCACACTCCCCAAAGAAGAAAAAACATTGGCTTTCATCCATATCAGAAAGTAGTATATGTTCAAGACCTAATGTTACTGAAAGAAGTTCACTGAAGGCATTGGCCAAAAAACAAGGCTCTGACAGGAAAGCAGGAGAGATGTTGCCATCAACAGATAGAATGCTGAAAGTGACACGTTCACTGGTCTGGGCAGAGATATTTGGAACACAGCTAACTGGCCATCTAACATGAAGAAATCAATATTTGTGTTCATTTAAAAGTCAGATGAACCAAAATGATGCAAAAAATTACTCAACAATATCATTAATATCACAAGTAATTTAAATCCTGCTGGATATAATGTTAATTTATTTTTTAGAATGACACTAAAAAGCAATGTCAGAAATTTAAGCTCGATTCAGAAAAGGATGTATAATGAGAGACATAGTTGGTGAAATCAGATGGATCTTGGCTGAAAGGGAAAAATACCAATAGTGAAATTTATCTGTATTTTACTGATTAAGACTATATGGGACATAACAAATTATAAATTGCAATCTTAAGAATGTAAATTCCAGATTCCAGACCACTTAATTGTTTTCATGCAGAACCTGTACATAGCCCAACAAACAACATTTGAACAGAATATGGAGATACTACATGGTTTACATGGAAGCAGGAACAACATGCCTCCGGAAACTCAATGAACATTTGATAAATGTCTATAGTTACAGAAAGGCTTCAGGCGTTTAGGGTCACTATGGGTTGTGCGTGACTCTAAGGCAAGCAACAACAACAACAACATGGCTTACAATATAGAAAGATGTACATCAATATAGTATAATTTCACTATGTTTTCTCAATCTGTATGCTGAGCAAATAATCTGTGAATCTGGATTATATTAAGAAAAAAGTAGCACAAAGATTGAAAAAAGAATAACAACTTGTGATATGTAGATAGAAAAATCATGCTTGCTGAAATAAAACTCATTTAAGCACTTAATGAAGAAATCAAAGATTGCAGACTTTAGTGTGATTTATAACATAAGAAACTCAGAAATCCTCAGAGTTGATAAGCAACATCATGATAAAATACTAATATTTTCAAGAATATTACTTTACTTAGATTTTACCTCAATACCCATGGAAGAAACAGTCAAAATATCAAATTGAATCCAATGGGTATATGTAAAAATCTGTGGCAAAAGATCTCTTGAAAGCACTAAAAAAATAAAATCAAAGATATTATTTTGGAAGACTAAGATGCACCTGATCCTAATTAGGTACTATCACTTAGTATCTGACTTAAATTCATGTGAAATCTGAAATATGGATGAAAAATGAGAATATTCCATGCATTTGAATTATGGAGTTGGCAAAGCTCACTGAATATACTATTGACTACCAGAAGAATGAACAAGTCTATCTTAGAAAAGCTGCAACCAGAATAACCTTAGAAGTGAAGATGGAAAGATTCTGTCTCATGTGCTCTGAATATATTATCAGAATAAACTTATTCCTAGAGAAGGATAATATCCTTAGCAAAGTAGATAGTTAAAAAGAAAGAAGACCATTGGTAAAAAGAATTGACACATGACACAACAACAGGTTTAAATACAGGGATGATTGTGAAGATGAGCAGGACAGGACAGTGTTTTGTGTTACTGAACAAATTACTCAAAAGTAATTAAATCTATTAAATAACAAGAAGAAAACAATTCAATAAGACAATATTTTATTCCTAAAATAGTCACTGAAAACTTACTTAATGAGTGATACACTTCACCAAGGGCTGTGACTACCATAACACAGCATTTACCTTTATAGAACTCAAATATCCAAGCAACTGCCATATACAAGTATATCCTCTATTACATTCAAAATAACTAGTAGCAGATATAAAAGAAATTCATAGAAAGTATAATGATAACAAATATAGAATAACAACTATGATGCAGAGAGTTGACTAAGCTGCCACAGAGAAGTATTGTTGTTGTGTAGAGTCAGAACCAACCTATAGCTGACCTTCCAGTGGCTTTTCAGAGGCAGTTAATCACATGAGAGAAGACTGTCCATCCTTCTCACACAGAGCAACTGGTGGCCTTGAACTCCATGCCTTCAGGATTGCAGCACATCTTCTTGCCACTAGGCCACCAGAAGTATAAGCATATATAAAATTGTTTGTTGTTGTTTATTGCCGTCAGGTCGAGCACAACTCATAGTGACCCTCTGGACAAAAAGCCTGAAGACTTTCTATGACTATTGTCGTTTCTCTAAGTTCATAGAGTTTTCAAAGGCATGTGGTTTAGGAAGTAGATACCACCCCTTGTAAATTGCTGCTTAATCCAAAGTACCAGAACTTTTTCATAGCCTAGATTCTATTAATAATTATATGGTTAATATCAATAATCCCATTGGTCAGAGTAGTTTTGCACCTTTTATACAACGTAATATTCTTGATTGTATATCATAATGAGCGGCACTTCTTAACAGGTTAAATTGTGGTGCTATTTCTTAATCATCTATTCCTCCATGATAGCATGGATTATAATTGCTATAATGTACAAAACAAAGGAAAAAATCCATTTACAAGATTATTGCCACTACTACACATGCTGATATAAAATATAAGATAGAAATTAAACAAGGGTGTGCTCTTAATAATAAATAAAACAATTTTATGTACTTACTAATCATTTTATTTTGAGCTATAGTGGTCTACTGGTAAGAGTTTGCACTACCAATCTAAAGGCTGGTGGTTCAAATCCATCAACTACTCCACAGAAGAAAGACAGGCAATCAATCACCTTCTGTGCAATTTACCACCTCTGAAAGTCCACCATCTGGTCAGCTATGATTGGGTTCTGACTTGACAGCACACAATAACAACCACCATTTAATTGGACATTGATGGAGATTTCCTGACCATGAGTAACCAATTGTTAGACCTTAATGTGGTTCATATAAGCCCTTTTGTAAAAAAGAGCAAGGAGGTCAGGCAGGTGCCCCAGGCTCTCTCATGTGTCTTTCCGCTCATCTCAACACTAATCTTAATGCTTTACTGAATCCAAAGTCTGATGCCATAGCTCACTGACCACACAGAACCATACTGAGGAAATCAAAAGGCTATAATGTTAGTAGTGGAATACAGATTGGAGAGCTTCTGAAGTGTGTTCAGGGCACCTGAGCCTGTAGCCTTGCAGCTTTAGGCCAGTGTTGTGAAGTTATCAGTCCTGCCAATATTGGCTCTCTGCACCACCACAGTCCTCCTGCAAAATTGGGTGAAAGATCCTTCACTCTGGTTCTGTGGCACTAGCAGTCTCAAGGTCTGCTCTATCTCATGTCAGGTCTTTGGTTCTCCTTTGTCAGGTCTTTGGTTCTCCTTTACGGCTGCTATGGCTGCTGCTCCCATAGTGACTTAGTCTAGCTGGTGCAAGAATCTCTGGCCTCAAAGGAAAGGTTGAGTTCCCTTCTTTCTTCTTTGCTGACAGTGAAAAATATTTCAATTCTACTGCTAGATTGGCTAATTTATTGGTGAGACTAGCCAATCCCCTTGTACATATAAGCTAATGCACCCTATTCACATATACCTGCCCATTCACATTGCAAAGTAAGTTAATGGATATGGAAGCCATTGTTAATAAACCCTAACACCACACCTTTAAAATGCTATGTAAATTGTTTCTATTTTGCAGTCAATTATTAAACAAATAGGATGACTATTTAGGGAGCCTTGGTGGCCTTGTGGTTAGAAACTGTACAGCATACCCAAAGGCGCATGGTTCAAATTCACCAGCTGCTCGACAGAAGAAGGATGGGTACTCTTCGCCCATGAGATTTACTCTATCTGAAAACCCATTGGAGGGTCAGTTATAGGTCAGTTCTGATTTTAGGCTATACAAAAACAACAACAGGTTTTAGAGATATGGAATTAAGGGAATTGCATTAACTAGGGTGTAATTACTTCATTTCCTTATACCTGTAAATATTCTAATTATGAGATATGAAATAGCTTATTCTGTTTGGCCTTCCAGTTTTTCAATTTTGTATTATTTGGACGATTCTTTGCTGAGCTAGGTAGAAAGGTATCAATGTCAGAATTGATAAATGTATGTACTCTATTTGCTTTTCAAAGTACACGAAGGATGTATCCAATATTCTGAGTGAGCACAGCAAGGCTTATCTGCATTGCTGAAAGTCTGCAAAAGACCCATAAATTGTATGAAACTGACAGATCTAATATTTCATGCAACTCTGAATATAAATCATTAATAATATAAGCCTATTGACAGTAAATATCTTACATACCATTATGAGGGAGAGTTTTTTCCATGAATTTTCATAAAGAAGTAATCTATACATCTAAATCTTTAAAATATACCTGTTTGATAGAAATTATTCTTTCACTCCAGGACTCACAACTGCCAATACTGTGATCCAATTTAAATGTAGAGTGATTTAATTCTTTACTTCTGTGAAGCCTACAAAATGATCGATGTTAAATGTTAAATCATTGCTATGCTCTTGAAATAAGAGAGATCTGCATATAACAATGTTATGTTTTGACTCAAATTCTAAACAATAAAATAGTCTAAAGGCTATAATGAATTCTGATTGTCCACATTACACACACACACACACACACACATACACACACACACACACATATATTATAAGGAGGCCAAACATCTGCTTTTTATTTTTTTTCTCCAGATCAATTTTCTATAATGTATTTATATACCAAAGGAAGCCAAAGCAAACCATAACTTGGTAAACAACACAGTACCAGGCATACAGAGTGCCTCAATATAAACCTGCATTGCTTTGCTGAGCTGAACCTCCCTGTCTCACATCTTGAAGTCATTGGTGTAAGAAGCCAACATAAGAAGCCTAGGCCAAACAATCCCTATTCAATAAAAAATGATAGAAACCTTTGGTTTATCCATCATCATTTGGAAATAAACACCTACTGTGGTGCTTTTTCTAGATAATGGAAATTCACTCTTTGAAATGTCAAAGCTTTTTGTTTATTTAATATTCTTTTTCTGTGAAATGTGCTAGATATTATTCTATTACCACAAAAACAAAACTAAAACCATGTACATCAATTTAGCCATGTCCTGTATTGCAGTGATATTTTCTGATGATTTTTTTTTTTTTTTGCACAGGAATGGCCGTTCTCATACTGAAAGACCTCAGAAAATTGTGGTGTTTTGTTTTGTTTTTTTTTTAGTTTTACATATTCTTTGAAAGGTATTCTCTGCCTCATTCACTGTGATGGTATTGCTTGAATTCCACGGTGAATTTTTCCGATCTCAACTCATTTTCTCTTCTGCTTGCCTTTTTAAATTTTTTTGAATAATAGTTTCCAGAGCAATGATTCTTCTGTAAGTGAAATGAATCAAATAGTGTGTGTGTGTGTGTGTGTGTGTGCAATTTAATTTGTCAGTTCAAACTAATTTCAACTATTTTTCTTTGCCTCTCTGCTTATAGTAAGAACAAGCACAGCTTGTAATATTTACTAAGGCTCATGTAATCACATATAATTTACAATTCTGTGAGATTGTTGTTCTTGAGTACTATCGAGTATAAATCAACCCAAGTTGACCCTCCAGTGGGTTTTCAGAGGCAGTTAATCACACAGGAGGAGATTGCCCACCCTTCTGTGGAGCAGCTGGTGGCCTCGAACCATGCATCTGTGGGATTGCAGCACAGCTTCTTGCCACTAGGCCACTAGAGCTTTATTCTGAGAGGTCTGAGCTATTAATTTTTATATTTTATAAATAGAGATATGAGGACAAAGACATTTATGTAAATTTTCCAGTAACATGAAATAATGACATCAAACCAAAGATATCTAACTTCAAAAACTCTATCAAAAACAGATACCAAATGATGGGTTCCCATTTATTATCTTGTTATCTGACATTTTACATTTATAAGAAGAGTATAATATCTCTTTATTTCACAATTAATGACATATTTCTAATAATAATAATAGATGTGAAAGTGTGAGAGAAAAGTAACATTGGTTATGATGGTTAAGGCTTTATGTCAACCTGTCTGAGCTATGATTCTTGGCAGGTTTCTAGGTTTGTGCAAAGGGCTGACATGCCTACAATTTTTTATTTTTGTCTCAAGAAACTTTGTCCATTATGGTGTTGCTGCTATGTGCAAATGAGTCGTAACTCAAAGGTGATCCTTCAGTGGGCTTTCAGAAGCTGTAAATCACACAGTAGGAGACTGCTCCTATTTCCCCAGCAGAGGACTAGTGGATTCAAATTGTGTGCTTTTGGACTGACAGCATGGCTCCTACTACCAGGCCACCAGAGGGCAATTTGAACAAATGTTTACATGTTACCAAAGGGCCTCAGTTTTGGTTTGTTTTTTCATTTATTTGTGTGTACTGTCAAATCAGATCTGACGGGTACAGGAGGAGATTGTCCCTCCTTCTCCAGCACAGCACCTGGTGGATTCGAACTGTGTACCTCTGGGTTTGAAGTGCAGCTTCTTGCCACTAGGCCATCAGAGCTCCCTAGGGCCTCAAGTTTTGAGCGAGTTAAATGGAAAGTAAGGATTTGTTCTTTTAATATTAAAGATCATGCCATGTAAACCGGTTTGAAGAAGATAGTTTTATGTGGTTTAGGAAAGGCAAGATTTAGAAGGAATTGGTACAGAGAGAAAGTGCCACCCTGTATTAGTCACTTACTATGAGAGAACTGTGGCAAGAAGCTGCGCTATAATCTCCAAAGCATGTGGTTCGAGCCTACCAGCTGCTCCATGGGAAAAGGATGGGCAATCTCCTCCTGTGCCATTAACTGCCTCTGAAAACCTACAGCTATGGGTTGGGTTGGTTGCAACTCTACAAAAAGCAACAACAAACAACACGCTGAGATAACTGTGCCACAGATGATAAGGATGGCACAGACAGCACTAAGTTCTTACCTGTTGTTCACAGGCTTGCTATGAATTTTCATTGACTTGAGAGAACTTAACAACCCCAATGAGCAGAAATCCCCAATGAGAAGAAATAGGAAGATGCAAATGTAAACTTCTGCAATTACAAGCTATCTTATCATTTCTCTATACTGAAGAAAGACCTTTTTTGAGATCTACTAGGTTATATACTCTTTTGCTGACTCAATTTATGTGATTGACTAAGTTGCAATTTTATTCATATTCCAAGTATCTGACTGACAAAAAAGATGCACAACTCTGTTAGTCTTAGATCAACTCCAGTTTCAGATCCTGTTCAACCTACTCTACCTTTTAGTGTCCTTTTTTTATTTGACTCCTGAGTACATTCTTTCTTTTTTTGTGTTTTTTTTTTATAATTTCTAGTAATTTGCCTTGAAAGAGATTTTGGAATGTCAATTATGCCATATTACTAGAACCATCAGAATGGCATTCCATAGGAAATCTTAATGTTTCTCTTGTAAGATACTATGCTTATTATGTCTATTAATAATATTCTAAATTATCTTTGCGTGTTTGCTGGAAGATACACACTGCTAGCTATGAGGCAATGCATTAACATTGGAATTCTTTATTTAGGAAAACTTTATGTACAACCGAAAAGACTAAGAACCATAAAAGAAGGCTTTCTGAATTGAGAAGTCAGTGATGTAGTAGTTTAGACATAGTAGTTGAGCACTGAGGGAACTCTACTAGCTTAATAGAGTTGCGGTGACAAACAAGAGACACGTGCTTCAAATCCACCAGTCTCTCCAAGGCAGAAAGGAGTAATCACGTCCTGAGTGCTTTCCAGTCTCTGAAAACCCACTGGAGAGTCAGCTCAGAGTTGGTTCTGACTTGAGTACAATAACAACACAGTTGAACACTGAGGTTTTATTCTACTGTACATTAATGATACAATGATTGCCCTAAGAGAATTCTTCTCAACGCAAGGTCTTTCTTTCTTCATAAAATGGATTAATACTGATTAACACAGTAAATCAGTTTCAATGTGTTTTTTATTCCAGTACCAGAGCCAAATCTATCCTTTTTGATTTGTTAAAATATGTTGTTGTTGTTAATTGCCTTCGAGTCAAGCTTGGCTCATAGCAAACAAAAGGCCTGAAGCCCCTCTACAACTATCGACATTTATCAAAGTTCATAGAGTTTTTGGAGGCATGTTGTTTAGGAAGTGGATGCCACTCCTTCTTCTTGATTAATGAGTGTTAACATTTCACTTTTCTCTGGATCATTCTTATTCTGCCTTCATCCGTGTCCCTTGTTGTTGTGTACTGTTATGTTGGACCTGATCCACAGCTGACACTCTGGCAGGTTTTCAGAGGCAGTGAACCACACAGGAGGAGAATGCTCATCTTTCTCTTATGAGACAGCTGGTGGATTCGAATTATGTGCTTCCAGGACTGCAGCACAGCTTCTTACCACTTACTGTGGTCAAATGAATTGTTGCCACTTAGGGAAAAAAGCATTACATATTAAAGCATGGAATTCTTCACTATAAATTTGTCTATTACTAGTACTCCTCTCTAGTTGTAGCTTTTAACACCGATAATGTTGGAATGATGGATACACTTCATCAATTGCAGGGTAATTGCTACGATTCTTATTGTTGCCAGTTGCCATGAAATAATCTCCTACTTCAGGCAACACTCACTGTAGTGTCACTTTTCCATTGTGCTTATTTCAGCTACAATAATTATCCAATAAAAGGTGTGTTATGGTAGCTAACACTGGGCCTGGAATTAAACAAACATTTAGTAATTGCATTATATTATTTTACTAAAATGTTAGGAATGAGTTAAAAAAAGGGAAAAGAAAAAAGTGTGGAAAGAGAAAATTCTATAAATTCAAAAGGTGAGTATACCTGAACAGCCTTCACAAGGTGTATCACATGCCTATTTACAAAAGCAAGGATGGTGTCAATTTGATGAAGTACAACTCACAACTCATTAGTGTTGAACACAGAAGAAGTATTCGGCATCAGAAATGACTGCTCAAATATTCACAATTACCAGCTGCTCAGAAACCATTTTATATGAATAAAAAACATGTCACATTTAATTTATCAGATGCTTTCTGCTGTCATACTTTTCTTTAGTTCAATGTACTGAAAAGTTATAAAAACAACTTGAATCTCACTGTAGCCATGTGTAGGCATTAAGAATAACACGAATCCATTATCCGCCGCAATATAATTGCATCTACATGGATGAACAATCTTCTGTAGCTTCTTTGTGCTCCATTCTGAATTAACTGCTCTTTTAAAGATATCTGAATATACAGCATTTGGCATCTCTATTAAAAAACTATCATTATAATATCAAAGAAAAAACCCTCCACATTCATTTCTAAAGCTATATTACTTAAATGAGCTCACATTATTATTGGCCACATTTCTAGAGTGATTACAATGGGAAACATAATCAGGAAAACAATGCCATATGAAATTTCTGAAATAAAACCCAAATGGATCAAATATGCACTCAAATATTTGTGAAGATAAAATAATATTAGTCTAATATCTACATTGTGTGCAATTCTATGGTGTAGGCTGCAAGTGAAAATGATGTTAATAGAATTAACCCTTCCAAAGATGGTCAGATGTAGCCAATGGTTCTAATGTACCATCTATATCATGAAAAGCTCCATTATAAGCAGATATAAAACAGTTCTACTTATAATCATTTCCAACTAAAACAAAATGAAGCAGAGGATAGCACAGCATAGAGGAGGGCTCAGATCCATTGCTCATGAGCCATGAGTCACTGTAAGTCACAGTCCACTTGACCAACACCTAAAAACAACAACAAAACAAAGTAAACAAATGAACAATGCTCTATAGGGGTTTTTTTTGGAGGGAGGGAGAGCTCTAGTGGACTAGGGGAAAGAAGCCATGTATAAGCAAAATGAGGATGAGGAGGATGGCACAGGATAGGAAAGAGTTCAGATCCATTGCTTACAAGGTCACTATGAGTCAAAGTCAACTTGACAATGCCTAACGACAGCAACAGAATAAAAGAACCCAATAAATAACATTCTGTAAGTATTTTCTTAAATAAGGATCTCTGGTGGTCTCGTGGCAAGAAGGTGTACCACAATCCTGAAGGACTGCAGTCTACCAATTGCTCTGTGGGAGAAGGATGGACAGTCTCCTTCTGTGGGATTTACTGTCACTTAAAAGTTGCCTGAGAGTCAGCTATGGGCCTTTCCAACTAGATGGAATATAACAAGAAAAACAACTATAGTTATTACCTTTATATTTAATCTTTTATAAGCTTGCTGTTGGGTGCCTCTAAATTGGTCTTCAACCCATGAAGTGTTACACAGTAGAATGGCTCAATAGGTAGTTCCTGGTGAACTGTGAAGTTAGTGCTTTGAATCCACTAGTCATCCACTTCCTAAACCACATGCCTCTGGAAACTCTACGAACTTGGAGAAACAACGATAGTTATAGAAAGGCTTCAGGCTTTTTGTTGATAGGCTTGCTATGAGTTGTGCTGACTCAAAGGCAATCAATAACAATAAGCCACTCCATAGAAGAAAGGTATGGAAGGCTGGTCCCATAAAGATTATGACTTTAGAAGCATGGGATAATTCTACTCTATCCTACAGGGTGGGCTCAAGCTTCTTTACCTTAGAAAACAAAAGCTGTTTGTGCTACCTAAGTTCTATTATAAAGTCTGCAGTATGCAAACTAGTTACTATAAAGATATTTATCTCTTTAGGGTTTTCCAAGCACAAAACTTTAGTAGTCTGTAGAGTATTGAGCTGCTAATTCAAAGGGTGCAACTCCTTTGGTTCAAATACATCTACTGCTTTGTTGGAGAAACACTGGCAATCTCCTCCCTTTAATATTTAGAGCTTCAGAAATTGAATGGAGGGTGACTCTCATATGGAAATCACTTGACAGCAGTGAGTGAGTGAGAAGAGGTATTGTCAAGTGTGCAGTGGACAGTATTTCTGTTCCATTGAACTGCACATTACATGGAATGGACTGCTCGATAAGTCACCCTCTCCTCTTGCCTTCAGAATTACTGTTGCCGTTATATTTGTGCTTCTATTTAATCTATCTTAAGAAACTGTTGCAAACGATGAGAAGAAAGTAAGTCTTGTCCCATTAGAGCTTGTCACTTAATTAAACACATTATAATTTCCCAATGATTACATATGTCGTACCTTTACTTTTAAAATTATTTCTCAAGCTCTAAAAATACATATAAAAACATGTAGCTTTTAAATACCATTAAAATATCCCATCCCACCCCAATGCTTTCTGACAGGCAACAATGCTAAGAGCTGTATTTATAATAACTTATTTACTTGTTCGCAATTTAATTTATTCCAGAAATAGTCTCTTAATGTTAGGCTACAAAGGGGAAAAAAATAAGAAAGTCTGAATAAAAAAAAAGTAAAATTAAAGTGTTAGACTGAAGTTGTCAACAAAAGATCCATATTAAAATATTGTTCAATATTCACAGGTGAATAAATGGAGAACTAGTGGGTTTTATGATCACCACGAGTGAAAGAAAACTAAAATAGTTATAGATATTTTAAAAATAGTCCTCTGGTGGCCTGGTGGCTAAAAGCTGCTCTGCAATCCCAAAGGCACATGGTTTGAGTTCACCAGTCGCTCCATGAGAAAACCCTCTAGAGGGTCAGCTATGGGTCTCTTCTGACACAACAGTACACAACAACAGTCCCAATAGCAGGAAAATTGTTTTGGGAATTGGAAACTGAGACAGAAATCTCTCCCACTTTAAGTAGAAAAAGTATTGGAATATAGTGAGAAGTATAATCAAATAATCATAAAAAAGAAGTACATACAATCTCACAAGATGTTTTTAGACTAACCCTTAAGTCCATTACTATAAGTAGATCCTGACTTACAGCATCTATATAGGACAGAGTAGAAATGCCCCAAAGTGCATCCAAAGCTGCAAACTTTATAGAAAGAAACTGCCACAGCCTTCTCCACTGGGGTAACTGATGGATTTGAATCACCTATCTTTGAATTAACAAGCTAGATCTTAACTACTCCGTCGAATAGCCACTGTACCTAATATATGCCATTCTATCAGCATTATTATACTTACTCTTTTATCCATTATAAATTAAACCTTTTCTTGTTGTTATTGTACTGTTCTAAGAGGCCAAAAGCTACAAAGTTTACTTAAGCTTGGAAGAACTAATCCTTCCACTGGAGGTTACATAGGCCTCTTTCTGACTCAGTTTTTAGAAGATTTCTAAAATCCTTAAAAGCAGAGAACAAAAGAACATTGCTGTTAGTTCCATATGTGCAAATGAAATGTTCTACCACCTTGGTTAGACTTCAGAGCCCCTGGGTAGCAAATGGTTAGATACTCAACCTCTAGATGAATGGCTGGCAGTTCAAATCTACCTGAGACAGAGAACAAGCCTGGCAGTCACAGCTTCAGAACCCCTGAGGACAAGTTTACTCTGCATCGATGGAGTTCTTATAAATTTGAACAGACATGATGGCAACTAATAACAACAAAGCAAGAGCTGCAAAATTTGGTCCTGTGACAGTTGGATCTACTTACCTAGATCTAAATAATGAATAAAATGTGGAGTGACTAAATTGTTTAGAAAATCCAATTCCTTCTTTTCTTTGGTGTAGTACAAGTTATCATGGTGTTTTTCCTGATGCCTTTAGTGGAGGGAAAGGTGAGAACTATTCATATCCCATCTCAAATTAAATAGATTTCAATTAAGACACAAAAAATTCGGTGTGTGCCTCACAGAGTTTGGAAAACAGACTACAATTCACACACCCAAAAGATTTAAGAGAAATCCAATGGAGTTGTCTAATCAATTGAGAAAAGGAGAAGAGGTCATCTTAGAAACCAGCTGCGATTTTTTTTTTCAGATGAACCTGACTAAAGATATTTTCCATGGACTAAATGAATATCTTTCATGCTTTAGGACCAAGACAGTTTCATCCAGGATTAAGACAACCAAAAAGAAAGAATGAGGCTTGTACCCACCACATTCAAAAGCTGAGAATATGTAGCAAGTGACCAAAGGGAGAGAGATTGATTTAATCAGATGTGAGAATCTCTGTAGGCAAGAGAAGAACTTCACTGGAGTGTGCTTTTAACACCTGAAGAAAGCTCAAAGAGGAGTAATGCCAGTATAGCAACAGCAGTGAAATATGCCTTTTCTCCCCATTTCTGCTTCTCTCCAGAACAATGAAGAGATCGGGTAAGAATGAAGCAAACAACATATTCCTTATTACCCCAACACATCCGTCCCAAAGTAAGAGTGAGGTGGATGCAAGGAAAGCGTTAACTGTGGAATTATTTGTAATCTTGACTAGTGAGAGAACTAATGAAGCAAAATTCCAAATATTTTAGAATCAGTTGCTCATAATACAAAAACTTCAAGGGCATGACAGTTGTTATAATTTTCCAACCACAGCCTATTTTCTTAATAAGCCCTAAAACTTTTGCAATGGATACCAGACACTGAGATCAGCAGAAGGAGGTGCAGCAGCACAGAGGACTGTGTCTTACAGTAGGATTGGTTCTCTCTGCTGGATGTTATTGATGGAAACAGTCCTGTGAGAACTCACAGAAATGTAGAGACATAGAGAGGATGCCATGTGAAGCTATAGTCAAGCCAAAATCCATTGTCTTAAGTTGATTCTCAATCATAGTAAGATTCTATTGGGTTTCTAGGGCTGTGCATTTTAGGAGAGGAGATTATGTCACTTTTCTCCCACAGAAAATTCATAAATTGAAGCTGCAGACTTTTTTTTTAAGACTGCAGATTTTTGTTGTCTTTTTGCCATCGAGTCAAAACCAACTCAGAGCCGACACTCCATTGGGTTTTCAAAAGCTGTAAATTGTACAGGAGGAGATGCTCTTCTTTCTCCTGAGGAGCAACTGGTGGATTCTAATCCGCCATCCCTGAGTTGGCAGTGCAGCTCCTTATCCACTTGGCCACCCAAACTCCTTTAATTTAGCAGATTAATACATAACACTCTATGCCACCAGATTGGAAGCAGGAGCAGCTTCCACTTCCTAAACAACATGCCTCTGGAAACTCTGTGGACTTTGATAAATGTCGATAGTTTAGAGGGGCTTCAAGCCTTTTGTTCATAGGGTCACTATGAATCGTGCTTGATTCGAAGGCAATCAACAACAACATTCCACCAGAGCAAGAAAACACCTAACGCTTCCAGGAGCTAGGGGAGAAGAATAAACAGACTCCTCCATAATATTCAAAGAGACAATATAGTTCTGTCCTCTGTAAAAGATTTTAAAAAAAACCACCAACAACCACTTTGGCTCCTGTGAATTACAGAACCAAAAGCAGTAAGGACTGAAACATAGTCTATGATATGGACTTTCTGGATAAAAATTCAAGAAGTACAACATTTCTTTCACATATTACCACTCTTCACTGCTAGGCTATTTTACTATAAATTTCAACACCCAGTATTAATGGAATATTAATGAAAGCATATTCAATTTGACAAAAACCAAAAATAATCAGGAAAATTATATTCCCTCATATAAAGAGCAGAGAACTCACCAGCAGTTCAATTAAGATGAATAAAGATAAGGCCAATGAATTAAACTTTGTGCCTGAGAACATAGTTTTGTTTTTTTTCCTATTGATTAAGTGCATAAATGAATTAAAATATTAAATATGACTATCTAAAAATGATAATATCTATTCTAAAAATGAACTTACCACAGCTGGTCTCCTGCTCAGATTAAAAAATGAAAAATCTGTATTTGAGGTATATGTACTAAAGAATTAACTACATCACAATATATAAGACCATAAGTTATTTAGAGATAGTAGTTACAGGCTTTGATGACTGGTTGAGAGGTGTGACTCAATTCTAGGTAGCCCATCTAATCTGATCACGTCAAAGCGTATGAGAACTTTTTACTGAAATGGTGAAATCTGCAGGTGTTCTCACCAAATCCCTCTATGAGGTAGTGATCACTGTGGAATCACCCAGACAAAGCAGTAAGGTAAATTCCCATAAAAATTATTAGGGACTTTCTTCAATGGGATGGAAAAGGAAATCTCCAATTTCATTTGGAATGGAAAGAAGCCCAGAATAAGCAAAGCACTCCTTAAAAAGAGAAACAAGGTAGGAGGCATCTTACTCCTTGATTTCAAATCCTACTACACTGCCGTGGTTGTCAAGACAGCTTGATCTGGTACAATGACAGACACATAGATCAATGGAATAGAGAACCTGGAAGTCATCCCATCTACCTATGGTCAACTGATTTTTGACAGAAAGATGAAATCAGTTAAGTGGGGAAAAGACAGCCTTTTTAACAAATAGTGCTGGCAAAATTGGAAAACTATCTGCAGAAAACTCAAGCAAGATCCACACCTCACTCCATATACAAAAACCAAAGTGGATTATGAACCTAGGTCTAAAACCAAGGACTATAAACTTCATTAAAGAAAAGCTTGGAAGAACTCTAAAAGTCCTAATCCACATCATAAACAGTCTTCCAAATATCCTGGAAAATCTGCAACCAGGAGAAGATAACATAGATGAATGGGATCTTCTAAGAATCAAATCTCTATGCACATCAAAAACTTCTCCAACAGGGTAAAAAGGGAAGCCACAGATTGGGAAAAAATATTTGGTAATGACATGTCAGACAAGGTACTTATATCTAAAATTCACAAAATGCTGGAGCACCATAACAAGATAAAGGTAAATAACCCAATTGAAAAATGGGCACAGGGTATGAACAGAGACTTGACCAAAGAAGACATTCAGATGGTAAACAAGCACATGAAGAAATGTTCAAAATCCCTAGCTCTAAGAGAGATGCAAATCAAAATAACTATGAGATATCCTCTCACCTCAGTAAGAATAGAAAATTTAACAGAACAGCAAGCATCAAATGCTGGCGAGGTTGTGGAGAAACTGGAACCCTTATTCACTGCTGGTGGGAATGTAAAATGGTGCAACCCCTATGGAAGGCTGTATGGTGCTTTCTCAAAAAGTTGCAAAGAGAAATACCATTTGACCCAGCAATTTCACTACTGGGAATTTACCCTAAAGAAACCATCACTGTCATCCAAGCAGATATATCCAAGCACACCCATGTTTATTCCAGCTTTGTTCATAATAGTAAAGAGCTGTAAACAACCTCAGTGCCCATCAAACGAATAGATAGAGAAGCTCTGGTATACTCACACAATGGAATGCTATGCAGCATTGAAAAACAAAGAATTTATGAAATATTATAAAAAATGGATGACCTTGAAGGACATTATGCTGAGTGAAATATCTCAGTCACAAAAAGAAAAATACTGCATAGGGCCATCGTTGTAAAACAAGACTGGCATCAGTGTTGAGGGAAGACAGAAAAGGAGGAGAGGGATGATATTCCATTAAAACAGATGAGGGAGAGAACTGTTTAAAAGGGACATATGACTGGGTATTCTTGTCATTACAGAAGTCCAGAGTAAAGGCTTCATAAGTGGAGTGGACTTGGGTGGGAGGGACTGCATGACAATGAATTTTTCTTTTGCTTTTCAAGGAGAAAAGTGAGTTGGGGAGGTGGGGATGGCTGGGGAGAAAAGTGCAACAATGAGTGACTGGAAACCCCAAGTCTCTGTAAACTTTCATTAAAATTAATACAACAACAACGAAAAATCTTTGAAATGGGAAAATGATAACCTCTTTAACAAATGGTGCGGGCAAAACTGGACTGCTACCTGCAGAAAGCTGAAACAGGATCCACATCTCACACTATACACAAAAATCAACTTAAGGTGGATAAGAGATCTGGGAGTGAAAGCCAAAACCATAAAGCTCATCTTTATGAACTTTGTCCCAGTAACAAACTAGGATCAAGCTTAGATGGCCACATCTATGGTATGAAGAGACTGTCAAATACAATCAGAAGTGCACAATCTGGAGAGTATAAACTTGATGAATGGGACCTTCTAAAGATTAAATCCCCATGTGCATCAAAATCTTTTTCCAACAGGGTGAAAGAAAACCTACTGATTGGGGAAAAAAACACCATTTGGCAATATTATTTCAGATAAGGGTCTCATATCAAAACTTTTAAATATAAGCCAATAAAGCCTGCTGATTTACTCACTGTTAAAAAAATATTAGGGACTTTGTGTTGGGCAGTGACTGGGATTATCTAAGTAACTGGTCAGCTTAACATCAAAGCAAAACATTTTAAAAAATTCACCTAAGTATTACAATATTTTTCTATTCTAAGTATTATGCATAAACATGTAATGTTTCTCTGTGCTTGAGGGAAAAATGTTTTTGAGCTCTGGTGGCCTGTGGTAAGGAATGGGTAGAGGGTTGCTATGAGTCAATTCTGACCAAACAGCACGTAATAACAACAGTATTTTATTTACAAAAAAATCATAAATATTAAAGGGTACTTAGGCAGTTGGCTGTATGGATCATAACAATATATGGCTAACATTGAGAAGAATAGGAATTCCAGAACCCTTTTTTATACTTCTATGAAATCTATACAAAGATCAAGAAGCTGTTGTCCCAACAGAGCAAGGGAACACTGCATGGTTTAAAAGCATGAAAGAAGGTATTCATCTGTATTCATTCTCCATACCTATTCAATTTGCATGCTGAGAAAATCATCGGAATACTTGGACTTCGTGAAGAAGAGTGTGGCCTCAAGATTGAAGGAAGGCTCATCGACTACCTGCAATATGTAGATGACACAACCCTGCTTGCTGAAGGTGAGGAGGATCTGAAGTACTTGCTGCAAATGATCAGAAACTTAACCTTCAATATGGATTACAGCTCAACATCAAGAAAACAAAAATCCTCACCACTGGGCAAATAGGCAATATCAAGATAAATGCAGTAAAGACTGAAATTGTCAACGACGTCATCTTGTTTGGATCCACAGTCAACACCACGGTAACATAAGTCAGGAACCTGGAAGACATATAGCACTGGGAAAGTTTATTGTCAGAGGTCTCTTCAAAGTCCTAAAGAAAATATCAGTTTAAACGAAGGTGCACCTGATTCAAGCCACAGCCTTTCCAATCAGTAGGTTAAGCATTTGAGAGCTGGCCAATGAATAAGGATGACATGAGAAGAATTGATGCCTTTGAACTATGGTGTTGGAGAAGAGTGCTGAAGATCCCATGGACTCCAAGACCCTTGGAGGCAAAGATGGTGAGTCCTGTTAGGAGAGACTATTTATTGAAAAGGAACATTATGCTTCGACTAGTGAAGGGTCAGCAAAGGAGAGGAAGACACTCAATGAGATGGACTGATACTGCATCTGTAGTAATGGACTCAAATGTGTAGAAGATGAGAAAGTTGGTGTAGGATAGGACAGAGTTCAGATCTGTTGCTCACAGGGTCAATATGAGTTGTACTCAACTCAGCAACATCTAACAACAACAAATTGCTAGGCTCTTTTTTGAACACTTGTGTTATTTTATTAATTTTTATATCAAGATTGAGTAGGCAAATAAAACAACGTAGCCAACTCTTATCAGCACAAAAGAAAATCCTGAAGTGAGGTGTTGAAAGTGTTAATTCGAAGTTAACCTGGGAATTATCCTCTTCTAAGTGAAAAACACAATAAGCAAAAACAACAACCAAGAATTATAGGATCATCATTAATCAAAGTTCAAAATGGGGCTAAATAGTTGATTATGTTCATACGATGTATTGGAATATTTCTGCTTTTCTCTAATCTTACAGAAATTATACTCCTTATCTCAAGAAATGACTACAGTAGTGTCTGCTTTAATTTTTAAATAGCTAAATAAAAAGGCCGCTGATATATTTTTAGGTAAACCATTAGGGAACTTCTAGAAGATTTAATTGTTAAGGTTCACTTTTGGATCACCATTTATTTCCCAAATTAATCTCCCTCCCTCTGCCTCTTTCTAAGAAAAAAACAAAGATTGATCTCTGGAGACTCTTCTTTGTTGTTATTCTCTGGACACACTTCTACTGGTTCTTTATATGCTCTTGATCTTCTTATAAAGGTCAAAGACAAGCTGGGAAGTTTTAAAAAAAAGAGATTTTGACAGCTAGCTACAATAAGGAGATAGGTAGGAATTTAAAAACAATATGCTTGAAGGAGGTACAAAGGTGAAGTCTTAAAGTTCTAAAATATTAGTATCAAGGATCTTTGTTTAAATATAAATAGAACTAAGTTTACTTTTGATGAGCTGTTCCTCTCTTGTTTCTGAATTACATGGTAAGTCATTTATAATATGTCAACTTCCAGTCTTCACATTTATGAGCCTGCCTGTTCCCCTGTCTCTAGACTTTTGAGTTAGACCTTATTGAAACTAAAACAAAATTTAAAGTGTGTAATGGGCAACTGGATCAAACTGTAGAATCCCCTCATTTCCCTTTCTCTTTAACATACTGTGAAGTACACCTTTTTCCTTGTGAGGTCTTACTTTTCTTACAATCAGATCTTGTAGATACTGAAGGAAAAAAAAGAATAAAAAGAAATTATGTAATAGACAATCAAAACTATAAGACTCAAAAGGGTGCCAGATGACACTGGACATTTAAACAAAATGCTTTACTATTTTATGCATACATGAAAGTCATTGTGAGTCTATTCCTTATAGGAAAAGAAACCTTTCAGAAAGCCATATTACCTACAGCAATAAGAGAGATTTAGAATCCCCTAAGATATAAAGGATAGGAAAAGTATATAAAGGCAGATGAGAGAACACCAAGATGTTTGTAGAATGGAGTTTTTAAATTTAGAAATAGCTACAACTATTTTCAAAACTCTATAAAGATGATTGCAAATAACTTATAGGTATACTGCACAGATATTACAGGTTCAGTTGAGATTATTACTATGGCTAACACAAGTCATATTATTTTCCTTTGTTTTTCAGTGCATAGAAAACTTAAGTTTACACCGATATAGTGGAACAAGAAGCTCTAATGGAGTTATGTTTAGGGAATTTATATGCTAACCAAAAGGCTGGCAGTTTAAAATCATTCAACAAGAGGAAATGGAGAGAGTTTGTTGCTATAATTTTACAGCATTAACCCTACAAAGCACAATAACATCAATATAGAGAGAGAGATCAGCTGGCCCAGTGGACAGAAAGCGATGCTACCAAGCCAAAGGTCAGTGACTTTTAATCCGTGGCCCTTGGGCCTGTCTTTCATTGTTTTTGTTCAGACATTCCTCTAGGTCATACAGCCCTGGTATGTCCACTTGCCGTACAGTGGTAACCTGTGGCTGCTGCGAGGCTGAACACTGTGACACTGATGTGTCAAATGCATTAATGGTTGGTCACCCAATACGGACAGAGAGTGGGATGGAGCTCTCCGATTAAAACAATCTTGGAAGCAGGAGTGGCATCCACTTCCTTAATAGCTTGCCTCTGGAAACCCTATGAACCTGGAGAGAGGATGAGAGACACACAAGTGTTGAGGACTCTCCTTGATAGGGTTTCTATCATGATGAATTGTCTGCGACTCGATGACACTTAACAACAACAACAACACCAACAACAACCCTACAAAGCAGTTCCACAAGATCACTATGAATCAAATTTTGGGTATTTAAGTGTGTAAGCTACTAACTTATTAAATATAATATTTGTTTAATCAAACACATAGCTTTCACCTTTTTAACAGTTTAGGAAGTACAATTAAAAAGTGCTAGTATAATTACTTATGAAGATGCCTTATATAAATGCAAAATACTTTTTTCTTGCTGAATAACAATGGTGATTCAAAATCATCAGAAAAGATGGAAGTTATATGTTTGACTCAAAGTTTGTATAATAGTTTTCAGAATTTATTCAATTATTGTCCTTGATATAAGAAAATAAGACAATGATATATTGACCAACTCTATTTATATTTACTGCCTAGTCATTTCTAACAGCAAATATCTCAGGAATAATTCATGAAAAGCATATATTTTTTAGATAAGGTTTTCTTATTCTGAATGTCTTTCCTTCATCAGGATAGTACTGGCCAAGACATCAAGAGACATGATGAAAAACTCCTAGGTAGAATTTCTGAAGATGACTTTAGAAAGATGTAGAATTTACAGGATTCTATAAACCAGGGTGTTTAAGGGTAAGAAACTGTGCTGTAACACAAAGTTTGAATCCGCCAGTTTCTCTATGGGAGAGAGATGTGCAATTACCTACCATGCGATTTCCTGCCTCTAAAAGCCTGCTGGAAATTCAGTTGTGGTTTGGTTTTGACTCACAACATAAACCAGTCTGAAATAATAGCTACTTTATTCTTTTCCCTTCTTACTAATATTAAAATAGCAGCTACTTTCAATGGTACCATTGCATCCAAATGCCATAAAGATTATAACAGTAATTTTTATGCCATGCTTCAGAGTTATTTACATAATAATTGCACAGGATGAAGTGAATATTCCTCACTCCTGTGCCTAAGAAACACATGCTTTGAAGTACTGGCTTTTAGAGTAAAGACTAAGAGAAAACCACAGAGATGAGATTACAGTAACAAACTGTTCAAATAGGTCTTAATTAAATTCAAACAGCACACACTACTTACAAGTCAATTACGATTCATAGTAACCTTATCAACTCGACTCAATTCATTGTTTTCAAGTAATTCATGGCTGACCTGTCAACACATTTTTCAGAGTCTATAAAATACCTGGAATGATGGAGGGTTGGCAAGGGAGAGGAAGACCCTCAACCAGGTGCATTGACATCATGACTGCTACAATGGCCTCTTGTGTGTTAGAAAGTGTGAAGATGGTGCAGGATGGAACAGTGTTCAGATCTTTTGTAAATAGGATCGCTTTGAGTTGTACTTGACTTGATGGCACCTAACAACAATAACAAATAAAACACTCAAGAGGAGATTTCCACCAGCCATTGGTAGATTCAAATAGCCAGAGAAGGGTAACCTTTGGTTTAGCTGCAGAAATGCTTACAAACTATGCCACCAGAATGACCCTATGAAATACAATTGACCCATAAATTTGTTACCCATATGAATTTGTGGATTTTCATTTTTTAATATTGTGTGTGTGTGTGTGTATGTGTGTGTGTGTG
Organism: Elephantulus edwardii; assembly: GCF_000299155.1. Lineage (NCBI taxonomy): Eukaryota > Metazoa > Chordata > Mammalia > Macroscelidea > Macroscelididae > Elephantulus > Elephantulus edwardii. The sequence continues at coordinate 31,448,047 of NW_006399758.1, read as the reverse complement.
TGTGTGTGTATGTGTGTGTATTTACCGTCAAATTGTATCCAACTGGTACAGGAGGAGAATGCCCCTCTTTCTACAGCAGAGCATCTGGTGGATTCAAACCACTTGCCTCCGGGATTGCAGTGCAGCTTCTTGCCACTAGGCTACCAGAGTTCCCTAGATTGTGAATCTTTGAAGGAGACTACCTTATTTTTCTCCATGGAACATCTGGTGGGTATGAACTGTTGATCTTTTGGTTAGTAGCCCAGAGATTCATTCACTGTGCCACTAGGGCTCTTTACATACTAATCAATTATTGATATAAACTCAAACTCTCCAGTGATGTGCTGGTAAACCTGGATATCTTCCCATTCATATGAATATTTTAGAATAGCTGTGGTGTTAAAGGCTTCAAAATTATTTTCCTAACCATTGACTTTGACTTCATCCTAACCCTACCCACAAGGAGACAATATAAGACACAGTGTGTTTAGGGCAGCATGTTGTGTCTCCCAGAACCTTTCTCACCACCCTCTTCTCTTTGTTGTTGTTAGGTACTGTCAAGTTAGTGCTCACTTAGTAACCCTATGAACAGATCAAAACCCTGCCCAATTGGACGGCAACCTCACAGTCTCTGCTGCACGTATGCCTATGTAGTCACTGTGTCGATCCAGCTCAGTGAAAGTCTTCCTCTAGTTTGCTTCCCATGTAAATAAATCTCAGTGAGAATCTTGCTCTCCTTTGTTGACTCTACCTTTCAAATCTTATGTCCCTTCAAATGAGTATTTTCTCTGGATAATATGCTGAGATTGTGTGAGATAAAATATCACTGGCCTCACATCTAAGAAGCACTCTGACTGTACTTCTCCCAAGAAAGATTGTGTGCTCTTTTAGCGTTCTGTGGTATATTCAATACTCTTCACCAACATTCTAAGTCAACAGCATCAGTTTTTCCACTAGTGCTAGACTAGTGAAAAGAAACAATTATTTCATTTCCTATAACGTCCTGACACTCCTTAAACACACCGTAGTCCCTATACCACTATCTCTATACCCACCACTTCCTTTGTGCTATTGTATAACCACTGTCCATGATCTACACATCCACTGTGTTTGTGAACCTTCCTAGAAAGAGTTCAAGATACCACTCAAGAGTTTATTACTTCTTTGGAAGTCTCTCTAATCAATTCGTGCTGTTTAAGGGGTCCCTCTTCTCTGTTTAAACACAACCCTGAATATACTTCCTGTAAACATAAGCTAATTGTATATGAAAAACATGTGCTTGTGTTAAGCTATTTATACTGAGCTAATAGAGCAAAATTTTAATATTAGAAAATACAAATATGAACATTGAGTCTGCCTTCACAAGATAAATCATGTGAAAATTACAGGCCATTATATATGCCCAGAACTTGGCATATGGCAAGAACTCAGGGCAAATGGATGCATGTGGGTATATAAAGAGTTCTGGCAGACAAATCAGGAAACGTAATGGTTCAAGTCTCTGAGCAGTAATATTTTTTAGCTTGAAAAGCGCTGAGCAGGTAGGCAGGCAGTAATTGTTTAAAGTATAATTTCTGTCAGGTTAATGTCAACAAATGATACTCATCGTGCATTAATACCATATGACAATTTTATGAAGAGTTCTTAAAAATCTCTAAATTTTCAAAACCTCCAGTAAATTGTTTTTGGTATGAGTTCATTCTGAAACTGAAAAATGCCGATGTCTAGAATACGAGTAAGCTAGCCCAAGCATTCTCTGCAGTTCAAATCCATCTGTTTCTCTTTGGGTAGATGGGCAATCTCCTCATGCAAATACTGTCTCTGAAAGTCCACTGGAGGGTCAGCTATGGGTCAGTTCTCTATCAATGGCACCAATGCATTGCTTTACTATAAGCATTTATTTAGTATTTTGACTTGCTTTAAGCAGTAGTACTAGTAAGTAAGCTATTATGAGTTTATGTTCTGACTCTCTTCTGTTCTAACCTATCACTATACTGATGTTGGTGTTATGGCCTCTTTGTACAACAGTGAACAACAGATACAAATCTCAGTGTCATCTATTCCATGAGGGAATTCCTCTTTTTAGTTGATCCCTATTTTTTTGAAGGATGATTCCTTCTCTTATAAGCATAGTCTTTAATAAAAATGAAGCAAAGATAAAACAAAAAAAAGATATTTTAAGTTGATATGGTGTCCCCTCTTTAATAAACTTACATTACTATAATGTTATTACTTTAAAAATGCAAAGAGATGTTATCTTTATTAGGGGTATATTTTTCTTTCTCCTTTATAAATAAGTTACTAGATGTTAGACATTGTGGCCTATATTGTCACTGCCACAACTACTCAGTTGTATCAATGTAGCATTAAAGTGGCCTTAGATCACAACATTAACAAATTGATTAGGCTGAGTTGATTAAAATCTTAATTTACAAACACAGGCAATTGGTTAGATTTGATCTCTGAAGCCTACTCTGTTAACCCCTAGTATATGATGAAATCCAAACACACAGACTTCATATTACATCACAAACTATGCTACAGGTCAATCTTCTACCATGTTTTCTACAGAATATCAGTAAAACACCACAATGAACATGGTCCTCTACATTGTGTCAATCCATTACGCAGTTTCTTTTCTAAGTGTGTATTTCACTACCCAAGATGTCCTTATTAAATTTAAATGATTTACAAATGCTTACTCTTTTCTGAGTTGTCAATTCCACGAAATAAGCTTATAATAACCAAGAAGCAGATGGCTCAAGAAACCATGCCCTCAACAATGTGCCTGGAGATCTAGTAAAAATCAGCCACTGAGAAACAGTATGAAGCATAGATCTACTATGACGCATTTGAAGTTGACTTGGTAGCTACTGGTAATATTGGGGATTTCTCCCAAGTATTTCTTAATCCCCACACTCCCTCAAAAAAAAAGTGAATGAATTCCACTCCTGAGCTTCCACATTATATCCCCATACTCTACATTCTATGTACCAACTTGTTGTTGCTGTTGTTAAGTGCTGTTGAGTCGCAGGCGACTCATAGTGACCCTATGAAGGAGAGTCCTCGACACTGTACTAATTGTTTTTAATTTTTGAAGGCTCTAGACTATTAGTTTTTATCTCTGGAAGTTTGTATATGCTGGAAATGTGATAGAATCAAAGCTAAGTATAATATTCTAGTTTCTCCCAGTATTTGATAACATTTTTGTCCTTAGTACTAGAACCTCCTATTTTCAACAAGTCTCATGGCTGCCTAGATTAAAGGTTTGCAAAACTGTAGATCTCACTAAACATTTAGGCTTCTGTAGATCATTGTCTTTTCTCTTATCCAGCTGCCTCATTTTTTCTTGCCCTTCTAGGAAGGGATGGCCCAGAAAAGCCCTGAATTCTCCTGGGGTGTGGTCTATGCCCCAGCACTCTGCTCAAAGAATATTGCATCCAGACTCTCTGGCCTTTTCCCTTGGCTTGGCTTGGAGAGCTACATCCTCAGCGGCACAGTGGGGTTTTCAGGACCTCCTAGATTACTAAAGAGTCACAAACAGAAGGTTTGGGATTTGAAGAATTGGAGCAGCAATGTATTGCTAAAATGTTGGGGTGGCTTAATATAGTAAATGTTGTGGGCATTTTTGACAACCTTATTTTGATGGCTAATCTTATAGCTTGGAAGGAGGAGTGGCATCCACTTCCATAATAGCTTGCCTCTGGAAACCCTATGAACCTGGAGAGAGGAAGAAAGGCACCCAAGCATCGAGGACTCTCCTTCATCGTGTCCCTATGAGTCACCTGCAACTCGACGGCACTTAAGAACCACAACAACAACAATCTTATAGTAATGTTAGTGGGACAAATGAGATGTGATTGCAAGACGATATGTAAAACCTCATTTGTACAGGGCGAGAAATGTTTCTTGTAGGCAAAACTACTAAGGGTTTATCAACTAACCCAATGCGGATAGTTCAAATCTACCCAAAAGTGTTTTAGAAAACAAAACAAAAAAAAAATGGCAACCCATTTCTAAAAATATCTGTCATCGACTGTGGAAAGCAAATAAAAAAGGGAGTAGTCAGTCATATGGAAAGCACTTCTAAGGGGGCACATGTAAGGTTACCATGAGGTGAAACCAAGTCTACTGCAACTGTTACTAATTTTCCTAAGCATGTCATATGACTAAGTTCTGGCTGAAGTGATCAGGGTGAAAGCACCCTAAAACTCTTTGGTTATGGAGTCCCAAAAGAAAGGGTATGGATTTTTGTGTGAAAAGTGAATTCGAGTTTTTAAGCCTTTTTTTATTTTGGATTCATTAATTATATATTTTACATGGATTCTTTCATTGTATGTTAATATATGTGCTACCAAAGCTCTCCATATATTCCCTAATTATAAATGGAAAAAATATACTGCTAATTAAAATGTTTAAGAGATTGTTGTTGTTGTTGTTATTGTTGTTGATTGCCATCAAGTCAGCATAACTCATAGCAACCCTAAGAACAAAAGGCCTGAAGTCTTTATAGAAATATCATTATTTATCAACAGCTTATTTTACTTTAAAATATATTAAACATATTGCAACACAAACACAAAAATCTTTTATGTTTTAATTAAGTGATTATCATTCTTTAAAACAGTCATTGTTATCATATCATTTTAAATTAAAATAGCAGGCATGTATCAAGTAACAATTGGGGGAAAACCCCAGTACTTTCAACTTTTACCTATGAGTACTGAATTGGCTCAACTAAGCAAAGCTCCGCGCTTAGCAAAGTAGGATGCATACATAGTATAATTTTATCTCCTACAAAAGGGGAGAATAGGTCAATTGGGACAGTAAGTCCTAGCTGAGAAGCAATCAGAAAGGTTAGACAAAATAGATCACAAGAGACATTCTATCTAAAACAGTATACGAAGAATCACTTCTTCGTGATTCGGGAGGGGGGAGATGAGAATTTTCACATTTAAGACTTTATACATCATATAACTGTCAACTTTTTCATTTACTTGGACCCACAATCAACACTCATGACAGAAGTGGTCAAGAAATCAAAACATAAGTTGCATTGGGAAAACCTGTTGTCAATACTCTTCAACTGTTAAGGAGCAACAATGTCATCTTAAAGACAAATTCGTGCCTGATGCAAGCCATGCATGGTATTTTCAATTTCTTCCCACTCCCTTTAAAGTTGGACAATGAATAAGGTTGAAAGAGATGAATGGATGCCTTTGAACTATGGGGCTGGGAAGGAGTACTGAATATGCCATGAACTGCCCAAAGATCCAACCTCCTTCGAGGAAAGGATGGTGAAACATCATCTCATACGTTTAGGGACTCAATATGGGAGGCAGGAAGCAATACCATGCTTGGAAAAGTCAGAGAAAGAAACATAAAGGCCTTCAACAAGGCAGACTGACACAGTGACTGTGACAATGGGCTTCAGAGATCTTAAGGATGGTTCAGGGAAGAGTAACACTCCCACTAATGTTTACAGGGTCTCTATGAGTCGAAGTCAACTTAATGACACATAACACAGTTTATTTAACCAAAACTTTGGCAATCATATGTTGTAGTTTGTTTTTGTTGTGTGCCATTGAATATACCTGACTAATAGCTTTCCCTCTAATCTTAGAGACAGTCTATATTCATCAGAAGTAAAAGAAAGCCAGTCGGAAAGCAGCAACTAGCCCAGAGGACTAATAGTCTACACAAGCTATAGTCCTAGCACCTCTTTTCCAGTGAAACAATGATCCTTACACAACAACAAGAAAAGTGATGATAATAGTGGACATGGATGAAATATAGATGTAGTACATAAAATTAGGAGTACTAGTAAAGGGCTAATGTCAGATGGATCTTAGCAGAAAGCAAAGAATACCAGAAGAATATCTATCTGTGCTTCATTGACTATGCAAAGGCCTTTGATTGTGTGGATCACAACAAGCTGTGGCTGACTCTGAGGAGAATGGGAATCCCAGAACATTTGATTGTGCTGATGCGAAACTTATAGTTGGACCAAGAGGCAGTTGTCAGAACAGAGCAAGGAGACACTACATGGTTCAAAATCAAGAAGGGGTTCGTCAGGGATGTATTCTGTCTCCATACCTTTTCAATCTGTACGCAGAATAGATCATCCGAGATGCGGGGCTATACGGAGAGGAATGTGGCATCAGGATTGGTGGAAGAATCATCAACAACCTGTGTTATGCAGATGACACAACCCTGCTTGCTGAAACTGAGGAGGACCTGAGGCGCTTGCTGCAGAAGATCAAGGACTACAGCCTCCTATATGGACTGAAGCTCAACGTCAAGAGAACAAAGTTTCTAATCACTGGGCCAATTGGCAGCATCAGCATAGATGGTGAAGAGATTGAGATAGTTAACAGTTTTAATTTACTTGGCTCCACAGTCAACACTCTTTGTAACAGCAGTCAGGAAATCAGGAGATGAATTGCATTGGGAAAGTCAGCTGTGAAGGACCTCTCAAGAGTACTGAAGAGCAATGATGTCAGGCTGGAGACTAAGGTGCGCCTGATCAGGGCTATAGTCTTCGCAATTATGTGCTATGAATCAGAGATTTGGACAGTGAATAGGGTTGATAGAAAGAGGATTGATGTCTTTGAGCTGTGGTGCTGGAGAAGAGTGTTAAATATACCATGGACAGCTAAGAGAACAAACATGTTTGTCCTGGAGAGGGTGAATCCAGAGTGTTCCCTGGAGTCAAGGATTCTGAAGCTTCGTCTGACATATTTTGGGCATATTGCAAAGAGGAACTGGTCCTTGGAGAGGGACATCATGTTTGGCAGAGTGGAGGGGCGGCGAAGGAGAGGAAGACTTTTGGTGAGATGGATCGATTCTGTGACTGGAGTGGAGGGAATAAGTGCATTTGAGATGGCTAGGTTGGCACAGGGTAGAACAGCATTTAGAGCTCTTGTACATAGGGTTGCTATAAGTCGCAAGTGACACGATGGCACATAACAACAACAATAACAAGTAAAGAGCTAATCAGTAACTTGGGCAATCGAGTTTGGGGGTCTTTTTAGGAAAACGTGGGTTGTCCTGTGCTACATAAATGGGCAATGTCTGTAACACACTCATGAATTTCACAGTTTTAGCACTCCAGGCAGAGGTAAAGGGCTTCGGATATGCCTTCCAAACTGGAAATGATCCAGAAGACTGGCTTCATTCATCCGTGGGAGCAGGAATGCAGCAAGAGCAGGCCGAGGGGTCCTAATGCTCCAGTTGCTGCTGTCAGTATTGGCACTGTTGTGTGTAATCAAGTCAAGTTGAAACCAGCTCATCGCTGATCCTCCAGTGGGTTTTCAGAGGCTGTTAATTACACAGGAGGAGATAGCCCACCTTCAGCTGCTGGAGCAGCTGGGGGATTGTAACCGCAAACTTTGCTTCTCCAACAGTAATGTTATAATAGAAAAAGAGAAGCATCACATTGGTAACAAAACATATGATTTATCTTTTAAAAAACCCTGAACATGTTTACTATAAAAGCACTTATTTTCTGAGAAAAAAAAGAAATATAGTGACATGCAGGATTCCAAAATTTTATAATCCCTAGCAATAAAAAAAAACTCACTATGTTTCTCAACTTACTGAGACTTCCAGTATGTCTAGACTTGCTTTTATGTAAAATTCCTGCCAAGAATTTGGTAAGGTTGGCTCTTTCAACCTCATTTTGAGATTAAAAAAAAAAATTGAGGCATAAGACAATTAAGAAAGGCCACTCTTAAATATGCTTAAAGTACAAGACCATCTGAAGCTCATTTTATTTGAAGTACAAACTATAAGGAATATTAGTCTCATCTTAAAAGGAAGGAGGGGGGAAATTGTGTGATGTTGTTGCTGCTTCTGTGCCACTGAGTTCACGACAAGTCACAGTGACACTATGAGCCTGCTCTATCCTGCACCATCCTCACAACTACTGACCTTCTTGAGTCCATTGTTACAAATTACTGTGTCATCAACCCATCGTTTTGAGGGTTGTCTTCTTTCTCTGACCCTCTACCTTTCCCAGTATGATGAGTTTTTTCCTTAATAAAACAACAACAACAACAAAACATGTTGTTTTGTACCATCAAATTGAAAGTGACCCACAGCTTACCCTCTAACAGGTTTTCAGGTGTAGTAAATTGGAAGGGAGGAGATTGTTCATCTTTCTCCCACAATAAAATTACTATGCATGTCATTAAATTGTGCAGTTGATCCAACAGTAAAATATACACAATATTCAGTATTCAAGTATCTGTTGTTATGTCCTGTGGGACCTCTCCAGCATACTGAAGAGCAATGGTGTCACTCGGGAGACTAAGATATATCTGATATAGGCCATGGTTTTTTGCAATCACTCGCTATGCACCAGGTAGATGGACCAATGACTAGGGAGGATAGAAGGAGAACTGGTGCCTTTGAGCTGTGGTGCTGGAGAAGAGTATTAAATGTACCATAGACTGCTAAGAAAACAAGCAGGTTCATTCTAGAGATGGCTAAACCAGGCTGCTCCTTGGAGGCAAGGATTCTGAAGCTGCCTCTGTGGGGGTAGGTGTATTGGAGACTGTGAGATTGGCAAAAAATACAGCAGGGTTTAGGCCTGTTGTACATAGGGTCGCTATGAGTTGCTAGGGACTTGATGGCCCATAACAACAACAATTGTCAAGACAGAACCAACTCACAATTGAACCTCTAGTGGAGGTGAGGCAGTAAATCACCCAGGAAGGGGCTATAAATCTTTCTCCCACTGAGAAGCTGGTGGATTTGAACCACGTGTCTTTGGATTGGCAGTGCAACTCCTTAAACTAGTAGAGCTCCCTATTCAAATTACTTGTGTCTTATTTTAGTACCAGTACAAAACCCAACTACCTATTAATCTTTTTTATCCTTTTTCTTTTTTACTAACTTCCTTTTTATTGCAATTTGAGTGAAAGTTTAAGAATCATATTTTTTATTCATTCATACACATTTTGTTTTATGACATTAATCACATTAACATAATTATAATTTCTGATCAATCACTTATTATGCATTATATCCCTTTCACTCAGCTCATCAACCATCTATTAATATTAAACTAAGTACTGAGACCTTTCAACACATCTCGTTTATTAGAGTGAATATCATTATTTAAAACACACATAATTTTACAAATACATTCTCAATAATTCTTTGCAAAACACAATATTCTATACATTCTATTACCTATGCTGTAAGAACTGACTATATAACACAAGATACTTGGAAAATATTTTAAAAGATAATAATATGATTTTATAGTGACATTACAATTGCAATCTTTTTTAACACTCTATAGAATCATAACCCTGTGATTACCAGAATAACTGTCACACTGAGTCATACTGTACATTTATCTGTTCTAAGTTGACATGTTTAAAATTTTAACTGACAAAATGCTTGCTTGATGATGAATGATGGAAATCAAAATCCACCCATAACTTACTACTACAGTTGAGTCCTGAATTTATTATGTGTGGTCATATAGACAAGTCTACAATTTTCCTCAATAGATTTGAAGCTCATTTTAACATATCAGAATCCTTGATCCTTGATACCATCATTTTTTTTCTGTACAAAGTACTGTAGAAAAGGTAATCATTTGCTCTTATACAAGTTCAAGTTGAAGCTAAATATAATTAAAACACATATACAAGACCCAAGATATAAACTTGAGTATATCCTACCCGACTTCAGAGACCTTCTCAGCAATACATTTAGTACAATGAACACAAATGACCTAGGAGCAGATAGACTGTAGAAGGACATCAAGAACTTAACACATGAAGAAAACAGAAGATCATTGAAGATAGGAAAGAAAGAAAAGATAAAATATACAGTAGAAAAGACTATAAAACTTGCTCCTGGAAACAGTGTCTAAAGCAAATGGAATAAATCAGTTGTGTAAAACACTTGACTGTGTGGATCACAAAAAAAGTATGGACAACATTGTGAAAAATGAGGATTTCAGAACACTTAATTGTGATGATGTGGGCCTTGCACATAGAGCAAAAGATATTTGTTGTTCTAAGCAAGTTCTAAGCAAAGATTCGTTAGAAATCTGCAATATACAGATGGTATATCCTTGCCTACTGAAAGTAAAGAGGACTGGAAACACTTATTCCTAAAGATCAAAGATTTCAGGATGAACTGCACCTCAGCATAAAGATTACAAAAGCCTTCATACCTGGTCCAACAAGCAACTTCAAGATCACTAGAGAAAATAGGGATGTTTTCTCATTTAAAATAGTGATCTCATTTTACATGGCTCTACAGCCAACAATCATGGGTGCAGCAATCAAGAAATCAAAGTACGTATCTGTACTTTGGGAAAATCTGATGCCAAAGACATTCTTTAAAGTGTTGAAAAACAAAGATGTCACTTTGAGGACTAAGATATGCCTGGTGCAAACCATAGTATTCTCAACTGCCTCACATACATGTGCAAGACACAAAGGATTGATGCCATTGAATTGTCTTGTTCATTCAGCATTCTGAATATATCATAGCTTGCCAAAAGAATAAACAGAGCTGTTGTAGAAATATAGTTAGAATACTACTTAAAAAATGCAGATAGCAACATTTTGTCTCACATACTTTGGATGTGTTCTCATGAGAGATTAATAACAGAATGACATCATGCTCGGTAAAGTAAAGGGTTACTGGAAAAGGAAAGATGAAATAACACAATGGGTGTAAAAATGGGTTCAATCATAGCATTGATTGAGAGGATGAGGTAGTACCATGCAAAGTTTCATTCTGTGTTTATTGGGTAACAAGTTGGAAACTACTCAATGACAACTACCAACAGCATCCCTACTAATATACTAATGCATTGCATTACCACTTTAACTCTGTGCGTTTAATTGTAAAAGAGATAAACAGTCTCTCAGTCTCTTTCTGGTGTTCTCTCTCTCACTTCATAGCTCGTTAATCTCTAAAATCAAGCAACAGAATGACTTTTTTATTGGTTAAAGGATATCTTTTTACTAAAAGTAATGATTATTAAAAATTCCAAGAACTGCTTTTTTTAAAAATAAAACCAAGGCCATTTAAAACTTTTTAACAAATTCTTAAATTTAAAGGACAAGAAAATGGAAATGCTTTTTATATCTAGCTTTGTACATTTAAGGCAAATTTATGACACCATAAAATTTTATTATTTATGAATGAATATTTTTCAGCATACTGCATTCCTTTGTATAACATTTATTTATAATGTATTTATGAGATTTTCCTAAAACTGAAGGCAAAAGCATTACTATTTTGAATGATTAGTAAAGGTTATAATTCATCTAACATTTATTAAACAACTCCTATTTTCAAAACTGTACATTGGATGAAAGAAAAATTAGTAAGCTTCAGTCCTTGTCCTTAAAAAAGCAAGAAATGGACCATAATATCTCTTTGCTTTGAGGACTATGATTGATAATAACCTTGGACCTTAGAGGGCAATTCTACTCTATCTTGAGTCAGTTTCCTATAAGTCAGAATAATCTTACTGGCAAAAGGTTTGGTTTTGACTTATCTTCTCTCTTTTCTGATAATTTTCCTTTCTCTGAAGTTAAAATAGTTACTCCAGTTTTATTTTGACAAGTGTTAACATGGTAATATTTTTCTTTACCCATTGTCATTTCTGTCTATGGCTTGGAACTCTTTCCACCAAGCCAAATTCACTGCCATCCAATCACTTCTGACTCATGGCAACTTTTGATTTGGTTTTCAAAGCTGTACATCTTTAAGGACTTCCCATCTTTCTCCGACAGAGAAACCGGTGGACTTAAACCATCACTGTTTCACTTAATAGTTGAGCATACCATGTAGTACACCAGACTGTTCTCATTATTCTGGAGACTTGTTGTTATGAAGGTTAGGTATGAGGAAGGAAAATATTCTCTAATCTTTTGATTGCATCTCAGTCTTTCCATGGGCCTGTGTGTAATGGGTTTTGACCTTCATAACTGCTTCTTGGCTCTCCTCTTGTGTTTAGTGAGACAGGATAGTGAGAGAGGACTATAGAGGGAGAGATGTAATTTCCCCAGCTGGAAAAAGTTCTGCTAAAGGCTTGTCAGGAATTTCGTAGAGGCACATTTGCATCACAAAAAGTGTTGGTGTTCTACTTTAGAGGCTTCACAATCTCAAAAACCATATGAAGCACTTCTGCTCTGAGCAGAGTAAAAATCAATCAGACCCAACCATGGTCTTCTCTAGGGTAGTTCATATTTATGGAGAATCATTTGGACAATATCATTCTCTTGACAGAACCAGGCAGTAATCCCTCAGGTCGACCTGTGCTAACCTAAGAACGCATGCCCTCAAGACTAGAACCTCAATTTCTTTTACCTTTTACTTCCACACTAGTCCACAATAAGCCTCCAGCCATTTATCAAAATTACTCCTTGATTTGTTCCCATACATTTAAGACTCCACCCTTATCTGCTCTATGAAAGCAGATCTTGGATGAGAGTATAAATTCGCCTATTTCTTTAGGCTTCAAGATAGAAGTTTGCCTTGCACCTTATTTATCTGATGAGTCAAAAAAATTCCACTGATTTTTTTCAGCTTGTTCAGTTTTATCTTGTAAGAAGAGGATTAAGTTATTAAGGTCCTTATTTATTTGAGCCAAAACCCAAAAGTTCCTTTACTACTTAATTTATGTTTTTTCTTTTTCTATCTGCTTACTTTTTATTTCCCTTACAATCTTCTTTTCTCTATTTTTTTATTACTATAGCAATAACTATTATGTTGCCTAATGATATTCCTTAAGAGCAATTATTTTTCTTTAGGAAATTTAAATATTTTGCCATGCTAATAAAAGGAACAAGGTTTAACCAAAATCCATGATATATCACACAGTCTAAGTAAGAGTTATTCTTTGCCACCATTTTCCTTTTACTTTTGGAAGTTTCTAAACTAGCAATAATCAGAAATATAATAGGAAAATAACTATGTAGTAATTAAATATGTAATAACATTTTTAAAAACTAGCTAGTAATCTTAGCTGGCATTAATAAGCAAACAAAATCATGTTTGATTTTTTTCCCATTCTGTTTTCTTGTAATAATCAGTAGACAAATGGATGACTTAGAAAAGTACTTGAAGAAAAGAAGTTTATATGCCTAATCATAGAAACAAGATTATTGAGTTCTTCATAAACAGTAGATATTAATCAACCATTTGCTTATTATTTGCATTTAGTATGTCATGGAGCCAATATATGCAAAATAAGCATGTAACATATTAATAATTAAACTGTACATACACCATCTGTCTTTCAGTTTGTTTTACAATAGTGGCGCTTATATGAGTTATAATGTGGGAGGTTCTGCCACTGAATTTCAAATACTAACAAGGTTACCCATGATAGAAAGGTTTTTTAGAACTTCCAGACTAAGAAGAAAGTCTTAGTGATTTACATCTGAAAACTAGCCAAAGAAAGCCTTAAGAACACAACATAATGCTGCCTGATATAGTGCTGGAAGGTAAGGGACCTATGTTGGAAGGTACACATAGTAGCCAGGACAATGACCTAGAGTATACTACTGATCATGAAGACAGCACAAGGCTTAACTTTACATCCCATTGTATAAAATGTCACTAGAATTGATATTATTATTGATAGTAACCAATCATATAACATACAGGAGTGTATCTTTATTATAGTGCAAAAAAATTGAAAGTATGATATAAGTATGTACATGGATATTGTTGCTGTTGCTGTATATTACTGAGACAGAAACAACGCATAGCTTATTATGAATGTAGCAGATGCAACATAGGAGTGGCAGAGTATGACTTCTACCTGCTTCATAAAAGGGTACTGTCTGCATCAACAATATCCATAGCACTATAGCTACAAACAGTGACACAAATAGCTACACAGCCAGACATGTTACTGCAGCTATTTAAACCGATCATTGGGTCTAATGTGTGTTGCAAACTGATTCACAGACTTTATTCACAGTTGAGGAATGTATTAGGGAAACAGGCTGGAGAGTGGGGGAGGCAAAGAATATCACACATCACACAATGCAAGTCTGGTTTATCTCAGTGGTCCCAACAAGGAAGAATTCCTCGATTAGTGACGGTCCAGGGTCAGCTCAACAGCACAAGTTCAAAAAGCCTCTGATTTCTTCAACCATCCAGCAAACTTTATTTCAGAGAAGTTACATGTCAGATTTTCCTTCAATAATCCAGCAAGCAAAACTTTTTAAACTGTGGCCTTTATCTCAAAGCATTTACACATCAACTTTTCCTTCAATCATCCAGCAAACAAAACCTTTAACTGTAGCCTTTATCTCCAGGGTTCCACGAGTTACACGTTACCACAGTCTCTTCACAGTAGTGTCACAGTCTCTTTATTTTCTCTCCACCACCATCACTGCCTCATGATGTCTTCACAGTCTCTCCACCACTCCCTCCATAGTCTCACCACAGTGGAAAACACTCTCTCTCTTAAATTGGCCCCACAGCTGTTGATGATTTTCAAGACCATGTGTCCACAGTTAAGGTAGCTGGAGACCGTTCCCAGAACAGGGGCTATTGCATTGGATAGAGAATCCAACTCTTAAAGTTCTAACACCACACTGACCCTCTTAAGAATTTTGAGAGGCAGTAAATCATGCAAGAGGCTATTGTCCATCTTTCTCCTGTAGAACATCTGGTGGATTTGAACCGCATGCCTTTGTTATAACAGTGCAATTGTTTACCATTAAGCCACCACAGCTGAAGTGTCAAACTTAGAATCTCTTATTTACATATTTCATCATACTCTAAATTAGTTGGTACTCTAAATTAGTAGTTCTATCAACATCACTAAGGATCTGAACTAAATATGTAAACAGGAATCTGATATAAATTAGTCTGACTTTGACAGTTGCTTTCCTGTTAAATCAAGAAGAGAGTTACTATTAACTGAATAACTTCCAGGGAGCTATGACAGCACAAGTTATGAACTCAGACTGGATACGAGCTCAGAATCTACCAGCCGCTCCAGGGAAGAGAGATCTTCTGATCCACTCTTATAAAAATTACTGTCTACAAAACCCTAGTCGGCAGTTTTATTCTATCCCAAAAGGTCATTATGAATCAAAATCAAATTGATAGCATACAAGTAAGACAACAAAAACTTGTAACTCCAATAACAAAAGTGTTTGAGTTCAAATGTGAAAAAGCATTTACCTGGCTTAAGCTTTAGAATAAAAAAAATAGTTTATTTAAGAACCTATTAATGATGGCATCATTTATGTATTATTTTTAGTACAATGTTTACTTATATATCTAGGTGCAAAATAAAATGTAAAACAAGGAGAAAGAGGTTAACTAATTACATATTTTAATTTGATTTCTACAAATTCTCTTTAAGAATCTGTATATTTTTAGGGGAAATGTTTCTGAATAGCACAGAGTAAGAGCTCTCATGGTATAGTGCTATATAATTGCAATGCCAACCCAAAGGTATGTAACTTGAATTCACCAACTGCTCTATAAGAGAAAGATAGGCAATCTCCTGTGTTATTCACTAACTCTGGAAACCTCGTGGACTTTCAGCTAGGGTTGGTTCTCACTTGATAATACACAATAGCAAAAAGCATAGAGTAAAAGATAAAATTCTCTTGTAAATTTAACAAGCACCATTCTAACATATTTAAATGGTAAAATGTTCAAGGGTAGAAAACAAAACTGGTATTTTATTAACTTTTTTTTCTGCACACTAGTAGTTAAAAAATTGTTAATACAGTCTTTACTTACATTTGGAAAACATCAAAACCTTCTAAAATACTTTTATTTTAGCTTTGTTCAAAGAAATGGAAAGCTAAAAAGACATATTAGCAAAGCATTTTCACCACGTCAGTTGATATCTACAATTTAAGAAGAATTTAAGGAGGCTTTTGCTCTGCCTTGCTGTGACAATGAAAAGGAAAGACCATTCTCTCCACTCTTTAGGGGTAAAGGTTATGCATTTTGGTCAGCTAGTCATAAAATAAACATAGCTTAGATTCTCCATCCCAGCTTTTTTTTTTTACAACTCTTCAATCTAAGGGCTAAAACTGACCCTTTGGAAAAGTCGAACATTTCTTAGAAAAACATTTCCCATGTTTTATTCACTATGAAGACAGAGTATCATAAAATATTGAGAAATATTTTTAAATTGATTTAGAATACTCTTAGCATTATTTATAACTTCCTCCATTCTATCTATAAATAGAGCCAGTCTATTAATTCTGAATATAGAAGAAAGGTAACCCTGTTCCAACATACACATTTGAAACTTAACGTAGTTTTCAGAAACAATTGTATACTCTCTTGGTACAGAAAGAGAAGAGTAAGTCACATGCATATTTCAGTCACATAAAAGAAAAGCTTCTTCTTGAGCATCAATCCAAAGTGTATGTCTAAGCAAGCACTTCAGTTACCATAATTCTGTCAATAGAAGACCCTGGACAAAGTGATATTAACTATAGGAAACCTCATATGTATTAAGTCATTCTACTCTCCATAAATAAATGTGGTGAAAATTTTATAACACAAATAGTAGTAAACCATAACTGTCAATATTTTTTTAAAAATAGAGATAATGAAACTCACAAAATTTTACTGTCACTTTGTGTTGTAAATATTATGATGACAAAAATTACATTTATTTTATTTTCCACTTTACTGTCATTGCTAAGTATTAATGAGACCACCTTATATGTCCGATATTGCGCTAAGAACTCTAGAGCTTTATTAGTTTATTTTTTTAATTTTACTCAGGTTTATTGTATTATATATTTAAATGAAAGTTTACATAGTTGGTTAGACTCCCCTTTGACCGTTTTCTCACAAACTGATCAATGACATTATATCATTTTTATATTGTACCAACATTCTCATTAATTTTGTTCTAGTCACTCCATTTCCTAGATTGTAGACTCCCTACAATCCTATTTCATATCTTTGATTTTGATTAAATGTTTACTTTTTGGGCAAAGCAGTGGGATTTTCATGAACAAAAAGCAAAGTTGTTCTTTCTGGTCACATGGTAAGAAGAAAATAAGAAATGGAAATTAATTAAACATATAAGCAACTTAAGTAATATTTTTTCTAAATTTTACTTTTTCAATGATGTTTAATGATAATGATGAAGATGAAACTTTTTTGATAAGAATTTGCCCTAGTTTTGAAGTCAGGGAAAGTCTGAAGAGATGAACATGGACAAATGGGCTGTCAAGGACCGCTTTAAAGTGATAAAATGCCAGGATGTCAGTTTAAAGACAGCTCTATGCCCTGGTATTTTCACTTGCTTCTGATGCTTTTGAAAGTTGGACAAAGTGTAAGGAAGACCAGACAAGAACTGATGCATTGTAACTGTGGTACTGGCAGAGAATATTGAATGTCCCATGAACTACTAAAAGAACAAAGAAATCCGAGTGGGAGAAAGAGCGATGAGAGTGCTCCTCAGAAGGAAAATGGTGTGGCTTCATGCTACATACTCTGGGTGTGTTGTAAGGAGGTGCCAGCAGTTGGAAAAAGACATCATTCTGGGGAAGCTGGAGGCTCAGAGAAAAACAGAGAGATAGCCTGACGTAGAACCTACAACAATGGGCTTGAGCACAGCGGAGATCATGAGACTAATGCTGGATCTGTTGTTGATAAGAAGGTTGACCCTCTGGCACCTAACAACAATAGGGGAAGGGAAGCGCTGGCAGGGAAAGTCATAGGTACAAATGTGATATGGGGAGATGGGCTGGTGTTTGTGGTCGTGTTTAAAGGATTCTTTTATGTTTAGATTTCAGAAGGTTAAGAGTGAGGCTAGTAGGTAGAGAATTATGCTGGTAACATACAGCTCATATTAAAGATGTGGGTCCCATTCTAAGAAAAACACTTGTCTTGGGTCATAAATAAATGTCTTAGATGATGAAATAAGAGACAAATACTAAGTAAGTATCAGCTTTATGGCTGTGACCAGTGCAGCTTCATAAGGCTCTCAGCTTGTTTTAATAATCTGCTGTCTTCATCTTGAAATTCTTGATACTTCTTGAACAAAGACCTCTCTCTGTATTTTCATGCTGCCCCAGGCTCAGCAAATAATGTAGCCACTCCTGTTCATTAAAGCAGACAAGTTCCGAGGCACAAAATAAATTCCACAAAATAAATTCAGCTAGCAAACAAAAGATGAGAGCAATAATATTTAAGAGAAATCACAGCAAAGTTTAATGATAAGCACAGATAATAACTGAAAGAATAAAAACTAATAATTGAATTAATCAAGAGCAAAAGAAAAGGGAAGAATTTAAAAAGTTAAGTCATGTGAAAATAGCCAATGTTCTAAAACCTTTGTTTTTCCAAATGTTCTTAGTTACACTACAATTAGGAGAAAAAGAGTTAAAACTCTTGGCAAATCTTGTCTCAATTTTTTTTCCAGTATAAGCAGAACTGTGAACTGACAAAACAAACAGACAAACAAACAAACAAAAGCTATCCTTTATTTCTTTGCTGGTAGAGTGGCACCCTAGTGGAGTAGTCCTTAGGGACATGTACTGTTGACTCAAAGGTGCAGCCCTCTACAGAGATTCAAATCCACCAGCAGCTCCTCAGAAGATGGGCAATCTCCTCCTGTGCAATTCTCAACCTCAACCATCTGCTGGACAGTCGGTTATGAGTTAGCTTAAACTCAAAGTAATGAGTTCTTTTGAATTTAATTGCCTAGTTTTGTTAAGGCCTACTTTTATTAAACCTCTCCAAGACCATGTGATTCACTAAGGCAATCAGGGAAAATGTATCCACCCCACGTCCACTTGTTGTTATCAAAGCACAGCCCATTTCTTGGCAATGTGAGACAGGCCATGAGAAGTCTACTTGAAAAGCTTCTGCAAAGATTCTCACATTGTTAAAGCAACACATCTCTCCTATCTTTTGCCTCTCTTCTGCCTGACCTTGAGACATGACACTAGCTGAGGCAGGTATCAGGAGGAAAGATCAATGACACGCTGTAAATAGCAGGGCAAGAGAGTCTTCACAACTTTTGTTGAGCAGCTGAATTACCCAACCTATTTGCCATCAACATTAGAAATTTGAATGTGTGGAAAAACCTAACAGTCCCTTTGTTTAGTCTGAATAGATTTAATATCCTGAAGACAGAGACTGTTTTATTTATCTCTCTGCTTTACCCTGAGCACCTAGCATAACATCTTCAGCCTCTAGCTGTATCTTATGTTATGAAAGACAAGTAAATTTAGGATCTGGGGATTATTTACAGCTAAAATTTCACCAAACAGTATCAGATACAGATTTACATGTGCTCCATCCTTACTTTGCTCTCTCTTTTTCTTTTAACAGATCATTGGCTTGAATAAGAAGTAGGCATTACTGCCTGTGTGAATCATAAAACAACTTAGGAGTGCTTTTCAGAATTCCTAATATAATTAAATGAAGAGTTACTAAGTTTTATGTTAATATGCACTATTTTAAATTAATCAGACTCGTAACTAAAAATGTGCTTCGCAAATGATCACAAAAAAGGAAGTCATCCCTAATGACTGGATAAACTGGGAAAACTCACTACCCTCACGTCAATTCCGACTCAGGGAGAACCTCCATCAACTTTCTGAGGCTGTAAATCCTTAGTGGAGGTGACCCTCATGTTTCTGCATCAGAGCAAGCAACTGGTGGGTTCACACTGTCCCCTTTTTGTTTGTTCTGAAAACAGGCTTCATCCTGAAACTGGTTTGGTTTTTCTTTCATTCTTTGATCCTTGAAGCCTCTACTTCTGGGAAACAAACTATATTCTAAGAACCTCTAGACTCAAGGTAATGGGCTTCATTTCTTCCTTTGTACATACATGAAGGTCTGGCCTTGAGATGAAAATGAACTAGATGGAGTTTCTGGGATGTTCAGCTGGAGTATCGACTTCTTTCTCCTCCTCCTCTGTTCCCTTCCCATTGACTGCAGCACCTTCCCTCTCCACATTTTAACAAACTTTCTATCTCATTCTTATCAAACAGGCTTATTTTTATTCTCTTGGTGGCCTTGAGTTATTTTTAAGGAGAAAATACTTATTCTGAATATTGTTTTCCAATGGTAAGACTTTAGGAATGAACTATGCATGTGTGTGATTTATATTTAATTTCATTTTGGAGAATGAAAATATAAACCAGAATTTTAAAAGGAAGAAACATTTTAATCACTCTTTAATTTTGTGCTTGACCCAGGTTAACCTTCAGTTTGAGTATGGACTCATGAATCTCAGCTAAAAGGTATTACATCTGACAGATTTGTTTCCCTGTGGGTGTTGGAACAAATATTACTGCCTAACAGCGTCCCTCTACCCTCCCAAGCATGATGCCCCTCTACAAGGACCAGTGCATCCTTACAACATGTCCAAAATATGTCAGATGAAGCTCCAAAATCCTTTCCTCCAAGGGGCAACCCGGTTTAACCCTCTCCAAGATGAATCTGTTTGTTTTCCTAGCAGTCCATGCACACTCAATACTCTTCTCCAGCACCACAGCTCAAAGGCATCAATTCTCCTTAGATCCTCCCTAGTTATTATCCAACCTGTGACGCATAACAAGTGATTGCAAAGACCATGGCCTGTGTCAGACGTGCCTTAGTCTCCAGAGAGAAACCATTGCTCTTCAGTACTTTGGAGAGGTCCCTAACAGCAGACTCTCTCATTGCAATATGGCTTTTCATTTCCTGGCTGCTGGTGCCAAGAGTGTTGACTGTTGAGCCAAGCAGACTAAACTTGTTAACAATCTCAATCTCTTCACCATCCATCCTGATGCTGCCAATTGGTCCACTGGTGAGAATCTTTGTCTTCTTGACACTGAGTCTCAATCCATATTGGAGGCTGCAGTCCTTGACCCTCTACAGCAAGCACTTCAGGTCCTCCTCAGTTTCAGCAAACATGGTTGTGCCATCTGCATAATGCAGATTATTAATCGATCTTCCACCAATCTTGACCTCACATTTCTCCTCATAGAGCCCAGCCTCCCGGATAATCTGTTCTGCATACAGGTTGAAAAGGTATGGAGATAGGACACATCCCTGGCATATGCCCTTCCCAATTTTGAACCATGCCGTGTTTTCTTGCTCTGTTCTGATGAATGCCTCTTGGTCCAAACATAGGTTTCACATTAGCACGATCAAGTGCTCTGGGATTTTCATTTTTCTCAGAGTCAGCCACAGTTTGTTATGATCCACAGAGTCAAACGCCTTTGCATAATCAATGAAACACAGATAGACATTCTTCTGGTATTCTCTGCTTTCAGCCAAGATCCATCTAACATTAGCTACAAAATCCCTAGTACCACTACATTCATATTTAGCATAACTAAATCTGCACATAACAACACACAACAACAAATTGCCATCTATATATTATTACCCATTAAATTAAGGCTTCTAACTATCTGAGTTTTTTTTTTCTTTCCTCAATTCTGAACATATTGTTTCTTATTTTATGTAAATGAACATCTGCTGCTGAATAAATACCAGCTGAATAACTAGATGAATGATTGGAAGAATCCACAAAACCTAGAGGTATATGTGAGTC
The DNA here is from genome assembly GCF_000299155.1 of Elephantulus edwardii. Lineage (NCBI taxonomy): Eukaryota > Metazoa > Chordata > Mammalia > Macroscelidea > Macroscelididae > Elephantulus > Elephantulus edwardii. The sequence continues at coordinate 31,426,518 of NW_006399758.1, read as the reverse complement.
TTTTATTATTCTGTTAAGCAATTTAAAAATGAAACAATGTGCCCTGAAACAAAAAGCTGTGTGATTCAATTTTCATGAGCAAATATTAAATGCTTAATAAATATTGGCTATATGCTTGAGTGAAGAAGTGAATAAATCAGTGGCGCTTTTTTATTTTTACTTAAAGTTTATACATGTCAAAAGCTTTAAGCTTTTTCAAAAATAAAAATAATTAAAGCAATCTTTTAGTTTTATCATCACAGTTTTTTACTGTTAGATGAAAATACTATTCACAAATCGGCTCTGTAACTTTTGCCTGCCAAAGGTCATATGAAAAATTGTTTAAGTAAGGAAATTATATAATTTGACAATAAAAGGCTTCATGAGTGCATAAAATTTCCAAAGTCAAACATTATTTACTATTATTCTAATTAAAGCATCTGGAATTTTTTACAATGAATGTTCTTACCTCAGTGTACATAGTGCATACCTCAATTTAATCACTTATCATTAACATTCTATTTTATTAGGACACAACTTCATCACTGTATTTTATGATCAAATTTAAATTATATAATAAAAGTTAACGGTAAGTAGTTGTTGTGGTGGTGTACTACTGTGTCAGAGCTGACCCACAGCTGACTCCCCAGCAGGTTTTCAGAGGCAGTAGATCACATAGGAGCAGACTGTCCATCTTTCTCCCAGGAACAGCTAGTGTATTCAAACTGTAGACATTTGGATTTGCAACACAATTCCTTAACATTAAGCCACCTGGAGCTCATTATTGATAGAAAGAAAATATAATCTTATGACTTAAAAAAAAAGAATAGAAAATAATGAATTTATATAATGATGCTGGAGAAGTTTATCGAATATACCATGGACTGTCAAGAGAACAAACAGAACTGTCCTGGAGAGGGTGAAAACAAGTTGTTCCTTGGTGGCAAGGATTTTGAAGCTCCATCTAACATACTTTGGGCATGTGGCCAGAAGGGACCAGTCCTTGTATAAGAACATCACGCTCAGAAGAGTAGAGGGACAACACAGGAAAAGAGGCCCCTGGATGAGATGGATTGACATAGTAACTGGAGTAAACGGGTTGGTGTGTCAGAGACAGTGGGATTCAGTGAGACTGACTCTGGATAGGTTAGGCTTTGGTGCTCTTGTGTATAGGGTTGTTATGCATCTCAGTCAACTTGAAGACAAATTACAACAACAAAAATGTGAACAAATCAGGGAATCAAAATTCACTCTACAAAGTACAGAACAAAGACTTTTCTTGTGAATTTATTTTTACATGTGACAACAAAAGGTATAATGTAAAGATGTTAGTGGTTTAGGACTGATTAGATAAAAAGAATGGAAATGAATTGCTTATCAAAAGAATGTAGATAAGTGTGTATGTATGTATGTGTGTGTGTGTGTGTGTGTGTGTGTGTGTGTGTGTATTTGTATATAAAAACTTCACAAATATCAAATTAAGAGCAAAGTCTCTCTTTGGAGGGTGAGATTTTGAAGCTCCATCTCACATACTTTGGGGATGTGGCCAGGAGGGACTGGTCCTTTGAGAAGGACATTAAGCTCAGAGGGGTGGAGGGACAGGGAAGGAAAGGAAGACCCCAGATGAGAAGAATTGATATAGTTATTGTGGCAATGTGGGTAGGTGTATCACAGTCAGTGAGGCTGGCTTAGGACAGGGCAAGCTTCAGACCTGTTGTACATAAAGTTGCTATGAGTTACAGGTTACTTGATGACACATAAAAACAACAACAATGTATAAAAAACTTTATTAATACCAAATTATGGGAGCTCTGGAGGCTTAGTCCCTAGAGCTTATCACTGCTAATCCAATGGTAGTCCCTCTCTGGCAGTTCAAATCTACCAACATCTCTGTGGGAAAAAGACAGTCTCTCCCTGTGCAATGTACAGTCTCCAAACCCTTGCCATCAGCTATGAATCAGTTCTGACTCAAAGACGATAAGGTTTTTAGTTTTACATCACATTACAATGTGTTGTTATGCACCATCAAGTTGCCTGCGACTCATAGTGACCCTATGGACAACAGCTCCGAAGCCTGCCCCGTCCTGAGCCAGTCTCAGTGATTCCGACATACCTACCCCCATCACCCCAGTTACTGTGTCAATCCATCTCATCCAGGGTCTTCCTCTCCTACATTGTCCCTCCACCTCGCTGAGCATGATGTTCTTTTACAAGGACAAGTCCCTCTTGGCCACATCTCCAAAGTATGTGAGACAGAGCTTCAAAATCTTAGCCTCCAAGGGGAGACTTGGTTTCACCTTCTCCACTATATTTAAACATATAATTTAACAGAAATACAAAACTGATTTACACTAAAAATTTAAAAAGACATATACATTCAAATAAAAATTAAAAAAAAACAGAAAGGACAACACATTATATATAAATGTTGTTATTAGATGCTGAAAATTCAAGTATGATCCCTAAAGATTTTTATAATTGACCTATATATATTAAGGTACATTTAATCTGCATTCTCCGTTCATATACAAACAGGAATGAGCATATAATCATAGCTTGTTTACATGTGGTCTCATTTTCTACTCAATGATTCAAAAAGAAAATGTTTCTGTTTTGAAGAAGATACATTTATTGTTATTATTTTATAAAGGAACGGTATTACATTAGATCCATGGTCCTCAAGTATTTTCCACTACTGAGTTTTAGCTTCAAGTCACATATTTCTGTTTTAAATTTCTTAGTATGGCTTAAGGAAAGACTCCTAAATACCTACATGACTCCCTGATTAGTTATCTTAGAAAACTAATTAAGTAATCAATAAACAGAAGAAGTATAAGTCAATAGCATCTCTGATAAGCAGGCGTGATCATCAACCTACAACAACACAATTGTCAGCAATTACAGGGGAAGCTATATCTTAAAGTTCATTAAAGGCACACTTGTAAAGCTATTATGTTATCTGGAAGTGTTTCTTGCACTATTTATAAACAGCTCTTCATTGCTAAATTCAGCTCAGGTAGTTTCTATTTGAGCAAAGTAAAACAACAGACAATGATTTTTATTCAGATCACTTGAAATATAATTTGATTTGCAACTAGATTTTATATTGCTATGTACCATCCAGTTAGAACTGACTCATAGCTGCTCTTCCAGTGCATTTTCAGAGACAGTAAATCGCATGGGAGGAGAATGCCCATCTTTCTTCCAAAGACACTGGTGGTTTAGAATTACGTGCTTTGGGGTTGCCAGCATCGCTGCTGACTACTAGATCACCACTGCTTCCTAAAACCTAGATAGTGTACCAATTTCACTCCTTGCTTCATTTTAGCTAACATTTAATTACTTCATATCTAATATAGTTCAGGGAGTGTGCTATTTACAAAGTTATTAACAGTAAGATGCTACTCTCAGTCATCAGTTATCTCATGGTCTAGTGAGAGAGATACATAAACAGAACAATTTCATTGACTATAATGAGAAACATCAATCATTGTGGTTCAATGTCTCAAACCTATTCTTAAAATGATCTTGAAATTCAGATGGAATTTATTCAAGATCATATCTTTGTTCCTGTGGACATATTTTAATTTTATTTGGCCTCAATTTGGACTTGCACATGTGTAATTTATGGTCTTATCCACAGTACACACCTGGCCCAGTTTTGACTGCCAGTATGGAGCTTCTCCAATGATTTCATCCACAAATATAGACAATCTGATTCCTATGCAGCCCATCCATGTGGAAAGTCATCGTTTAAAAAAAGTCTTTTTAAAAAGGTATTTGCAACGTATAAATCAATGTAAATACAAAGTTCAAGAGTTGTGAGATGAAATTAAGGATATCATCCACTAAAAAGCAACAGGTCATTACAAAAACAGGTAGTTGTTGTTGTTATGTGCTATCAAGTCGCTTGCGACTCATAGTGACCCTATGTTCAACAGCCCTAAACTCTGCTTTATCAATCACACTGTCTCTGACCACCCATCCCGATTACCTGAGTCACTGAATCAATCCACCTCAAAGAAGTCCTTCCCCTCCTGCGCTGTCCCTTCACCCTACCAAGCATGATGTCCCTCTTCAAGGACCGGTCCCTCCTTACAACACGTCCAAAGTATGTTAGATGGAGCCTCAGAATCCTTGCCTCCAACGAGCTTCCTGGTTTAACCCTTTCCAGGATGAATCTATTTGTTTTCCTAGCAGTTCATGGTACCCTCAATACTCTTCTCCAGCATCACAGCTCAAAGGCATCAATTCTCCTTCTATCCTCCCTAGTCATTGTCCAACACTCTGATGCATAACAAGTGATAGCAAAGACCATGGCCTGTATCAAACACACCCTAATCTCCAGAGAGACTCCATTTCTCTTCAGTACTTTGGAGAGGTCCCTAACAGCAGACTTTTCCAGGGCAATATGGAGAAAGAAAAAATTGGAATGGATGTCACAAGAGACTGAAGATGGCCCTGGACCAGTAAGAAACCAAAACAAAAGAAAAACATGCCAAAGTAAAGAGCTGAACAGAAGATTTTAAAAGGTAGTTCAAGAGGACAAAGCAAAGTATTATAATGAAATGTACAAAGAGCTAGAATTGGAGAATTAAAGGGGAAAAACTTGCTCTGCATTTCTCAAACTGAGAGAACTGCAAAACAAATTTAAGCCTCATGTTGTAATATTGAAGGATGCTAAGGAAAACATATGGAGTGACCCAGAAAGCATCAAAAGAAGATGGAGGGGAGGGGATACACAGAATTTCTGTACAGAAAGAACTGATTGACACTAAAAACTTTCAAGAAGTACCACAAGAACAGGAGCCAATGGTAATGAAAGAGGAAGCAGAAGCTGCATTGAAGGGATTGGGGGCGGGGAGAGGTTCCAAGAATTGATGAGATACCAATAGACTTGTTTCAATTAACAGATGCAGCCTTGGATGCACTCACTAGTTTATACCAGAGAATTTAGAGAACAGAGGTCAGGCCAATAGATTGGAAGAGATGCATATTTATTCCCATTCCCTAGAAAGGTGACCCAACTAAATGTGGAAACTATCAGACAATGTCATTAATAGCACATGCAAGAAAAATACTGCTGAAAATCTTTTTTAAAAATGGCTAGAATAGTACGTAGATAGGCAACTGCCAGAAGTTCAAGCAAGATTTGGAGGAAGCTGTGGCACCAGGCTATCATTGCTGATGTTAGATATCTCAGTATCCCTTTATTTACATCTGGCAGACCCACATACGTCCCGATCAGCCTTCATTTTTCACTCTGCTCCAGGCATTCTTAAGAATTTCCCCTAGGCCCTGTTTCTCCTGCCAGTGCTCTTTACAGAGCACAAGACCCCTCCTCAGGTGCCGAAGTCCCAGGTCCCAAGCACTGCCCTCCCTCAGGGAGCCACACATGCTGACATCACTTCTCATTGTGCCAGTGCCGTGTCTTGTTGACAAGATTGACGAGAATTCTGCTAAACACAACTCTGAACATTACCTATTTCCTTGTTTAAAGATATATTTTGCTTTCACTCAGACATCTTTCATTCCCTTTGGATAGGAACAAGAAGTATTTGCCACGAGGTGTATCATCTCTGACACTCCCTACAAGGACCTGAGCAGAGAAGCATCCTATTTCCCAGAATTACCACAGCGTATGCTCTTCTTATACGATGACTCGTATGTATCAGCACCTGGGAGCCCAGCAAAGTAACTTGCTTTCCCTACACTAAATCTCACTTTCCTACATCAGCCTCTGGATTTTTCTGACACACAAAAAGTTACAGTTTTTAGGAGACAGGAAGTGAGTGAGTTCTAATTCACATCCTCCCTATAAATGAAACAATATCTCTTCAAAATTGTCCTTTGTTTGAGCCTTCTGTTGGAGTAACTATGTAATTCATCTAATTGAGGGTCTTCCCTCTTTTCATTAACCCCCTAAATTACCCTGGAGTTCTGGTGGCCCATTGAGTAAGGAGGTGTGCTGCCAGCTACTTTACCAACCATGATGTCCTTCTCCAGTGACTGGTTGATCCTGACAAAATATCTAAACTGTGTGAGATGGAGTCTCTCTCTCTTGGCACTTAAGGAGCATGCTGTCTTCACTTATTTTTAAAAATGTGTCTGTTGGTTTTGTTGTGGTTTGAGTTAAAGGTCACAAAGCTATTATGCTTTTTATGCAGTCATTTATACACCTCTTCCAAGACAGATTTGTTCATTCTTCTGAGAATCCATGGATGTAAAATATTCTTCATTCTAAAGCATCAATTGTTCAAAGGTCCTCCTCACACATTGTCCAGTTTTAGCACGTTTTTTTGAGGGCGGGCTGGTGGTGGCAGCATCCAATTTCAACTAATTCCACAAAAGGAAAGAATCACCATCATCAACATTAACAGGACAAATTTTATTCCTCTGAGGACATTCCTCCCCACTCCCTAACCTTCTGCTATCAACTCTAATACCATAAATCCATTCTCAGTTATATATAGACAACCAAGCATGTGGTTGTGGTGTTTTCTTGTCTCTCAGGCCTCGTATCATTACGGTATTTTAGAAGAATGTCTGATCAAAACAAAGAATCGATCCACAAAAGTGGAAGTCATACAAAGGAGCACTTAGTATATTCAGAGGATCACTATTAAATATTCATTTAGTTACATAATAGTGTGTGAGTGATCCAACTAGATCTTCACTATCTGGTTGAGTATATTTTTTTGTTGGTTTAAGCAAAAGAAAATGGAAATTATTTTCCATTATGGCATACTCTATTAACCTCAGAGATTTAATTTTCCATATATGATATATCAGTAGTAACCCCTCAGTCAAGTAAATCTAAGAGGAAGATGTCTCCTGCCCTAGGGAACTGGTGAAACAGGACTTTTCTGTGACTCAGCATCCCGTATCTTTGCATGGAGAACTCTGGAGACTGGATAGAATAATTAGAATAAGATGCCTGGGGCTTCTTTGAGGGAAAAGAAAGATGAATATGCTAAATGGTAAAATGTCACAGCCCTAGGAAAGATGTGTCCTGGAATATATAGTGTGATCTGAAAGCGCTGCTCACTAGAATAGTACTCTTCTGACTCAGAACCTTTTCACTTTTAACTCTGATCTGAGGTTATCTGAAGAGAAATTCAGACAGCAGTAGACACTAAGGGATGGCTTTGAGGGTAGAGCACCCTCACATTTCTTGACAGAGAGGATAAAGGAGTGCAAGATTAGCACACAAACAAAATTTCAGCCATTCTGGAGGCAACTACTTCCCCCTACATTGGAGACGCTATCTAGATTGTGACTGTCTCCTGTTACCTGAGCTGCCTGCTGGGACTACCTCCCCTACCTCAGTAGCTTCTCTTCATCAGCACTTGGTCTCTTGGTACCAGTTACAGAAAAAGAAATAAAAAAGAACACACAATTCACGCTACCAGGTTCCAAGCACAAACTATAGGCAGATTTTATCCTTTCGAAAAAATCCCAATTAGCGAAATCTAAGAAGGTCAAGTTCTGTAGATAAAAGGATTCTTAGATTCACACAGAAGACTTTGAGACTGAATCATTAGTATTTGCAGAGAATATAGCTATGAAATGGAAAGTAAGGGACAAATGTAACAAATTTCTTTGTGTATGTGTGATGTGAATTTATGTAGCTCTTTCATTACATATCATTTAAATCAAGACAATAATGTCTAAGGGGAAGGGAGGTGATACAGTCTAAGTCAAACTGAGAACAAAATCCACCTACCTACACATTCAGCTTATAAACAGAAGAACAAAACCATGCCAAGCTCTTTTTATTAGCAAAACTCTACTCTCCCTGTTTCTTCATAAACGTGTCGTCATTTTCCTAGGATTTTCCAGCCCAGATAAAAGGTTTTCACTGTAAGAATTTCCCTAAAGACTGAAGATCTCTTCAATGGAAAACATTCAACAGATTAACTTTTTTTCTCCTCAAATTCTTTCCTAGCTCCTGCTTCAACCAATCCTGGATGGTTGTATCTTGATCTTTTCCCAATCCTACACAAGTCCTCTCTTGCCACTTTTTTATTAATTTATTATTATTAATTTTAATGAACGTTTACAGAAACTGAGGATTTCCATTAATTCATTGTTGCACTTTTCTTCCAGGTCACCTCTCCCTCCCCCCAATTTGCTCTTCTCTTTGAAAAGTAAAAGAAAAATTCTTTCATTGTTATACAATCCCTCCCCCTAAGTCCACTCCACATTCTGCCTTAAACTGAACTACCAATCCTCAGTGAACTCAGTGAACAAAACACCCTAAAACTTTAGCAGGTGGTGTTCTGGTTTAACCAGGTACACAATAACTTAGTCACATTAATTGATGGTGTTGATAATACCTGGGAAATGGCAGACTGTGTACAACTGTAGATCTCTGACCTACAATCTCTACAGCAGCCAGTGGAAGAAATTAAGCAAAGACTTATGAAGACAGTGTTAAACGATTGATAGCTTCCCTCTTTTGCTCTCCACTTCCAACTCATGAGTTTCCATCAGTAAGAATGAAGTCAACAGCAAAGAATAAAACCAACAATTTGGGATCAATCAGAATAACATAAATATGCTTTCTAACCACCTTTCTAAAAGATGTTCCTCCTCCTTTCTGTTCCTCATGTTAACATTCCACAATTAGAACAAGCTTGAACCCTTCTCCCATCCATTTCTTTTAAAGTATAAAGCTTTCCCATTCTTCAATCTGCCTCCGAATCTCTGCCACATGGTGGCTGGCTTCATTACTGTAACAAGATCTGATTAAATGGTCTTTGTTGCTTCTCATTTTAGGCATCTTCTTTGCTCTCCACAGGACCTAAATATTAACAACAGGAGTTCAAGAATAGAGAGGAAGCTTTTAGAAGAACAAACTAGCAGAATTCTCTTTAGAAATAACAATATTTAGGCGGGCTGTTAAATAGATATTGGTATATTCTTTCCAGCTAAGAGTTTAACTGAGAGTGGAGCTCTGTCTGAATACTGCTGAAATCCTCATATAAAATTAAAGAACATCCAGACATCATCATCTAGTCTACACACAAAAGGCATTTTCAAATCATGTCATTCAGTTTATATTTACCCTTGAGTATATGTGATGTATGCTTTCAAATCAGAAATGAATTCTATATGTCCCACATATTCGTAATGCTTTTATAATGCTTTTAATCACTTGTGAATGGGTCATTTATACCGTGAATTTAGAGAACTTAAGTAGGATCATAAAATATTTCTTTAATGTTTTCTAATCCTGAAAATAGATAATTAAGGTATGTGAAGTGGAAACCTGAAACGGAGATGTGCACCTGGTAATAGAACGGAACAATCAAATGTCTATATGTTAACAGAACATAAATATGTCACTAAAATTGACATATTAAGTTAATTAAGTTAGTCATGAGAAATGTAGTAAACAAGAACAGAAATGTCATACAACAATTCTCGGATTGGCAATAAATATAAATTAACAAAACAAATACATTATGCAACAATCTTTTAACTGGCAATAAAACATTCCAGTTATGACTGATCAGGACAGTGCATAGTGTATATAAAACTAGTTATTTCTGCCCATGTTTGGAGAAAACAACAGAAGAAAGAGTTTCCTCTCACTCTCTCTTTGAAGTATGTGCTGAAATACTGTTTTATTTTCCTTTTAAAAATCAGTTTATTTTTATTAGTTCATGTTTTAAAAGTTAGTCATATTCCATTTGCCAGATAATTAGAAATTCAAAGCTTGTATTTTAAGACACAGTCTTCCCAAAATTGAAATACTGGGTTTTTTTCAATTTTATATTGGTTTGCATTCAAATTTGGTATAATTGTGTATCACTCAAGTGCATTGTGTTTCACATCCCTTCATACACATTGTTACAGATGATCACTCAACCTTCATGGTGTTTTAGAAAACTAATAACCAGTGATTTATGCCAATATTACTCCATCTTTTCATGTCATCATTGGATCTTTCCTAATTCCTTCATGCTCCTCTTCTGCCCATCAAACTATTTTATCCTAGTGATTTCCCCTCTCCCCACACCTAGCACCCTACCTCTTCCCCTTCCCCTTTTGGACTTTTATACACATCTCACTAGTTATCCTTTTATTTTTATAATAATGGTCACATACAGGAAATACTGTTTTCTGTAACACAGCTCCAAATAATGGCTGATTCTTATCTGGATTAAAGAAATGGTCAAGTCTCCTCTCTGTGACCTCATGTCAAAGGTAAAAGTCTGAAATCTAATGGATTTGGATGCGAATAACTAACGTTTAACTATGCATTTTAATTCTCCAATATAAAATACTATCTTGAGGTCTCATTTGTCTTGACAAGAGTATCTCTCAATAGCACAAATGAGTTCAGAAACAAGGACATTTATTTATTCTCAAAATAGATTGCTCCAGCATATTTTTAATTTTTTTCACTCATATACACCATGCTTCATGTATGAATACTGTATTTTAGATAGTCTCCCAATTTTGTACATTTATATTGTGAGGATTCTCCCCCTTACAATCATTTTACTAATAACTACTTTCATGAAAGTCTATAAGCCTACATGCCGTATGCTCTAATAACCCCCTTTTAGATTGTCAGTTTCTGATTTGCCCATCCCTATCCAAACAGTACTGAGATAACAAGCACATCACTTGGCTGAACGACCCTCTGATCAGCTTGGAAACTTTGAGCATCCATCCACACCCACAAGCTAAGATCAGCCCAGGGCAAGCCTTCAGGTTGCAGCAATTGACACCTGCTCACAGAGTGACTCACTTTCTTCTCATCGGTTTGGTATCTGATCAAAAAATCTGACTTAATATTTAAGTCTTTAGTTTTATGGTTGACTAACATGTCAACATAATAACAATTCAGTACATCATTTACCATCACACAAGCTGTCAATTTTATTAGCATATGTTTTCTTTTTTATAATGCCAATGATATTTCTTGAATATCTGTTTCTGTTTCTGAACTAGAGAACAAAATCAATTAAAAAGTATAGCACAAAGAATAATTTTAAAATATTTCTTTATTTTCCACAAGAAGAGAAAGAGTGAAAAACTTTTTAAATTTCACTTTAAAGAAGAAAGAAAACGTAGTAGCCTCTGCCTTCAGGAGAAGCACATGAATTATCTCAAAAGCAGATGACCACTCAGAAAAATGACCTCCCCAACTGTTTCGGTACAAAAACTCAAGCTCCAAAGGTCTTGTGACAACAATAACCACAGGGAAAAACCTGAAATGAATGTCAGGTATATCAAAATGTGGAGACATGTAGGGGAAAAAAGCATGAAAAAGGAGAAGTGCTGGTAAAGGTTTTAAGCAGTTACTGTAAAAGGTGAGAAGAGCAGGACATCTGTGTCTGATGATGAATGCCAGCCTCTGAGAAGATCCAAGGGTAGGAATACTCAGAAGAAGATTGTGGTTGTGTGGTGTAGAGTCAAAACAATCCATAGCTGACCTTCTAGCGGGGTTTCAGAGGCAGTTAATCGAGAGGGAGGAGACTGTCCATCCTTCTTCCATGAGGCAGAGATAGAGGCGGAGTAGAACCTTGTGTCTTTGGGATTGCAATGTGATTTCTTTTTTTCTTCTTCTCTCTCCCCTTTCAGCTTTTTTTTTCTTTCTTTTCTTTATTA
>NW_006399758.1:31375687-31414356 GCF_000299155.1 Elephantulus edwardii | reverse complement strand
ATATATATAATGTGTGTAGTCCTATATATCTGCAGGGGGGGGATATATATTTCTTTTATATGTGCTTTCTTTCTAAATATAGATATGCATACTAATGAATTTAACTTACACCATAAGAATTTTGAGATAACATCTCTCACTTAACCAACAATTTATTAAAAAATGGAAAATTTACTTATAATTAAATTCACTGAGCCTCTATGAGGACTTAATGTCATTTCATTGCTTTTGATGCTACACTAAAATTGTCATTATTACAAGAGTGCCCTCCTCATTCAAATCTAGACCTCTGAATTTGAATGTTTTTGTGAACAAACAGTAAGATTTTCATAATTAATATCCATCACATAATATTTCACTAGTTTTAATTCTTCTCAGCCAGCAATAAAGTTGTATGATTAACCAATCATTAAATTGTCAAATTTTGCTCTTTAGCAATTATTTAATTAACATTTTAATAATTACTGTTCATTGAGAATGGAAAGCAAAGATAGGATTCAAATTTTTATATCTGAAAACTTACATTAAAGGTATTAAAGATAAAAAATTATCATGTAGGCTGCATACTCATTAAGACTAGCATGACAGAGTAGCATGAAAAATTTCAAAAGCTCTGGACATTTTTACCCAGAAAAAATTCTTTAAAGCCTACTATGTTTCTGGTCCTCTACAGAAAGTTGAGGACATAAAATTAAACAGTCATTAGTTTATTTCATGTAAATGAAATTGGGCCTCTCAGTGGTTGAATATTCAACTACGTTACCATCAGACTTTATTCCACCTCACAGCACACTTACAGGACACAACAGACCTAATCATCCTATAAATCTTAATCTGTAATCTTTATGGAATAGACCACAAAGTCTACTCTCAAAGTGGCTAGTGGGCTTTGAACTGCCAAGCTTCTGGCTAGCAGGAGAGCCCTTTTAACCTCTGTACCACTTGGGCCCCTTACTTCAATATTGTTGCTGCTGGATGCTGGTAAATCTACTTCAACTCATTGGCCAGAAACCTGAGCCTGGCCATGCTTACAGTCCCTGTTGTGCCCACTGTGGTAGTCATTGTGCCAGTTCTCCAATCATATCTCATTGAGAGTGGTCTTCTCCTTTGTCCACCTACTTTTCTGATCATGATGTTCCTTTCCAAGGATTAGTCCCTCCTGATGACACGTCCAAGGCATGTGAAACAAAAATCCCATCATTCTTACCTACAAGAAGCAACCTAGATTTTTGTTTGTCTGTTATGTGCCTGCAAGTTGACTGAGACTCATAATAACCCAATGCACGACAGCTCTGTAACCCCACTATCTTGTGCCTGTCTCACTGTCTCCAACACATTTACCCCCATGATCTCAGTTGTGGTGTCAATCTTTCTCATCCAGGGTCTTCCTCTCTTGTGCTGTCCTTCTATCTTTCCAAATATGATGTCCTTCTCCAAGAACTGGTCCCTCCTAGCAACATCCCCAAAGTATGTCAGATGAAACTTCAGAATCCTTGCCTTCAAGGAAAAATGTGGTTTCACCTTTTCCAAGATGGCTCTTTGTATCCTCCATAGTGTGTTCAATACTGTTCTCCAGCACCACAATTAAAAGGCATCAATTCTTCTTTCATCCTTATTTATTGTCCAAGTTTCTAGTGTATAGCAAGCAAATGTGAAGACCCTGGCCCGATTCAGACACACCTTAGTTTCTAGAAGACACAAAATAAGATTTGTTTTCCCTATCTTCTATTCCCTCAAACTTATTTCACACTTAAAATCCTTCATTAAAGACCCTTAGACACCCTTCAAACTTGGAACAGAACCCCCAAGTGATGGCTTGTTTTCAGGTAAAATATAGATAGTTCTACAAAGTAAACCCACTGGTGGGTCAGCTACGGGCCAGTCTCATTCAATAGTACAGAACAACAACAGCCACAACATAATGTCAAATGTAACACTAGAGAAAAACACATCCCACTACATGAAACCAATGGGACAAACTTCAACTGAAAATAGAGCTCACAAGACTAAAAGGGATGGGAAAGAATGGAAACAAGGAACCCTGGGAGGAAGTTCAGAGGTTATTGTCATATTGTGGGAATTGCTATCACAAAACAAAATGTGGGCTGAAGCCTTACTGGTCTGTTTCAGACTGGTGAAACCTGCGAGACAATAGCCCTCAATATCACAAGCCCTTAAAATAAATTTTTTCAACAAAAATAAATTGAAAAATAAAAGAAAGTACTTGCCTGTGTTATTGCCTGTGTAACTGTTTGCACTGCAACTAGCTTGTAGGGGTTCATATCAATATTTTATAAATACCATAAAATAGAGTTCATTTCAGGAAGGACAGTTCATTTGTTATTTGAAAAGAAATAGGGAGAAAAAAGATACTTGAGAAGTATCAAAAGTAGAGCTACGTCTCAATATACTGTTTTCTTCCATTTATTTGTAGTTCTTTCAGGGAAGAAAAAGAAAAGGTCCAGAATTCTATAAAGAGAAACACACATAAGTGAGAGCTGACAACTCAAGAGTCACAACCACATGTACTTAGTGTGGTGTTTTACTCATGTATCAATAAGCTGGAACCAACCCTCCTGTGGGTTTTCAGAGGCAGTAATCATATGGGAAGAGATTACCCATCATTCTCAGAGCAGCTGGTGGATTTGAACCTGTGCATTCCAGATTTCAATGCAGATTCTTACCACTAGGCCACCAGAGTTCCCTATATAACAAGATGACTTATGTAAGACTTATGTCTTGGGCTGTAGTATGGGTGAGTAGAAGAAGGTAGGCACCCACATAAAGAAAACGATCTTTCTCTTGTCATAGTTATGCTTGCCATTTTAATTCTATAAAATATTTCTTCACTCTTTTTATCCTCCAACAAACAGTTGTTTTTTATGCAACAGAAATATCTATCTATCTATCATCTGCATACATACAACTATATGCATATGCGCATATACAGACATACATGCATACATACAGATATAGACATACATACACATACATATATATGTATATATATTTAAAGTCAGTGCAGAGAAATCCATTTGGTTTTAATCCAAAACAAGGAAAATAGCCTCCAAATAGAAACATTGTTTTACTCAACTCAGCAGGAGGTTGTCTTTCTAACCCAAAGGCATTACACCTCCAATGATTCAAATTCACCACCATGGGGAAAAGGCAGGCAATCTTTGATGCAATTTACAGCCTTGGTAACCCAACAGAGAGTCAGTCATGAGCCAGTTCTGACTTGTAAGGCAATGTGTGTGTTTTTGAGAGAGTCATTCATAACTGAGGAATTGACTGGAAGCTAATATTTAAAATTTAAAGAGAAAAACAAAACATCTTGGATACATTCAGCTTTTGGGACGTTACATACATTTTAACCCCGATTCTAAACCATTAAATAGGATAATAAAAACCTACTGCCGTTGAGTCTATTTCAATTCATTACGAGCCTTAATCAGGTTCCAAAGCCATGGCACTTTTAAAGGAGGAGAGGTTTCATGTTTCTTTCACACAGTACCAGATAGATCTTAACTGCCCACTATGTGATTAGTAGCATAAAACTACTATGCTACAAGGGCTCCTTATGTAAGATATAATTACAGCTGTTTAGTTTTCAAATAATATAAATACCATAAAGAAGAGAAGGGTACAAAACATTATACATCAACTAATTTCAGGAGAGGTATTGTTGTTGTTGTTATGTGCCGTCGAGTCGTTTGCGACTCATAGCGACCCTATGCATAACAGCCCTAAACCCTGCTCTATCCTGCGCCAACCATACCGCCTCTGACACACCCATCCCGATTACCCCAGTCACCGAATCAATCCATCTCATAGAGGGTCTTCCCCTCCTGCGCTGTCCCTCCACCCTCCCAAGCATGATGTCCCTCTCCAAGGACCCGTCCCTCCTGGCAACATGTCCAAAGTATGTCAGATGAAGCCCCAGAATCCTTGCCTCCAAGGAGTAACTTGGTTTAATCCTCTCCAAGATGAATCTGTTTGTTTTCCTGGCAGTCCATGGTACATTCAGTACCCTTCTCCAGCACCACAGCTCAAAAGCATCCACTCTCCTTCTGTCCTCCCTAGTCATTGTCCAACTCTCTGATGCATAACAAGTGATTGCAAATACCATGGCCTGTATCAGGCGCACCTTAGTCTCCAGAGAGACACTGTTGCTCCTGAGTACCTTTGAGAGGTCCCTAACAGCATACTTTCCCATCGCGATAAGCTTTTTGATTTCCTGACTGCTGGTACCAAGAGTGTTGTTACAAATGGGAAATTTGCTGTCAGGGACCGCTCCAGAGTACTGAAAAGCAATGATATCAGTCTAGAGACTAAGGTGCACGTAATACAGGCCATGGTTTTCAAAATTACCTGTTATGCACCAAAAAGCTGGACAGTGACTAAGGATGATAGAAGAAGAATAGATGCCTTTGAGTTGTGGTGCTGGACAAGAGTCTTGAACATGCCATGGACTGCCAAGAAAACAAATAGGTCTGTCCTGAAGAGGGTGAAACCAAGTTTCTCCATGGAGGCCAGGATTTTGAAGCTCTGTCCCACATACTTTGGGCAAGTGGCCAGAAGGGACCAATCCTTGGAGAAGGATATCATGCTCAGAAGGGTGTTGGGACAGTCCAAGAGAGGAGGACCCCAGATGAGATGAATTCATACAGTAACTGGGGTAATAGGGGTTGGTGTGTTGGAATTAGTGAGACTGGCTCTGTACAGGGAAGGGTTTAGAGCTGCTGTATGTAGACTGGTAACTCGATAGCACATAAAAACAATATTACAAATGGATAATATTTAAAATAGTTTAACCTTATTAGCAATTAAATTGGTATTCTATTCTTCACTTAGGGATCTGTAAAAACACAAGTAAAACTGGAAACAATCTCTTCACAATCCCATGGTATCATATACACAGAAAGTAAAAGCCATTTTCCCTAATAAAATATAAATTTAAGATTAAAAAATTTTTTTCTGAAGACAATTTTCAAAAACAAACCGACTGTTCCTTAAGAATTCTTACACTATCTTAACAATTCAAAGCTCTTATCAAAGAGATAAAGTCAAAGGTAATCAAGAAAGTATGCATGATTGTATCTGTTGTTTTATTACTTGCAACAGCAAAAAGGGGGTAAAAAAGCATTTTAATTTTAATACTTAAATATTATGCAACAAATGAAATACATTGTTGTTGTTGTTAAGTGCCATCAAGTTGTAGATAACTCATAGAGGCCCTATGAACGAAAGACCTGAGAATGGTTAATAGAGATTCTAGAGGCAAGCCATTTCGAAAGTGGATGCCACTCCTGTTTTTGTCACGGTAGAGAAAGCCAACTGATTTTTGTATGTTGATCCAAGCTTGTTTTAATCAGGAAACTCCACCAAACCTTGTCCACCATGGGTAACCATTAACGCACTTGGTACATCAGTGTCACAGTGTTTAGCATCACAACAACCATGAGTTACTTCTCTCATTTAACAAATAATGTTTGGTTGGTATGGAAACAAGACTATAAAATCCAAGTACTTTACACTTATCCCAAATCCTGGAGTCAACATTTTGATGGCCAATTACATTTCCATTTCTGCCCAAAACCAAAGAATGCTTTTGAAACTATTCTGACTCCCATTGATACCGTCAGTGAGAGCAGAGCTGCCTCGTCAGCTTTCCAAGACTGTAATCGTTAAATCATTCTTCCCTGGAAGTGCTGGTGAGTTCAAACGTTAAACCACTTAACTACTGCATGACCACTTTGTAACTATAGTTTATGTACAGATATGTAATAGGGTTAATCCAGAGCTAAAACACAAAAGGGAGTCCCTGGATGATGCCTTTCCCTACCTTGGATCTTAAGTATATGGTTAAAGGTTCAAGTCCACACAATGGCATATAAGAAGGAAAGACTTGCCATCTACTTCCAAAACAATCAGCCATTAAAAAAATTATGGAGCACAGTGTTTTTCCCCCCTAGACACCCTGGGAGTTATGAAATCAGAATCAACTTGACAGAAACTGGTTGGTTAAAATGCAAAAGAGGCACAACTTGACATTACAAATCTTCCATAGATGCAGAATTGTGTGTAATTGATGATAGTGAAGTTCTGCAACTATTTATATCACAAGCTAAGCCACTGAATAATGAGGTCCTGTCATAATTTGAACAGATAACTGAAGAGAAAATCAGCAATGACACATGACAGATGTCGTCAACGATCTGAGAATCACAGGATTAAGAGCTACTATGGCACACTGACCCTCAAACATGGCTGCCCAGTAAAAACAATCAGAAATTTAAAAAAAAAAAAAACAAAAAACGCCACAACACCGATAATTTAATTTAATCTAATCTAATCTTCATAGATTCTTCATTTGTTCATTGGAGAGGGTGGTCTGGGTGTTAGGAGTTTTTAAAGTCCCCAGCTAATTCTAATTTGCAGAAATACTGCTGTAACCAATACTCTACTATCCTGAATACATTCCTCAACAATCAGCTTACATTTCCACCTGCACACCAGCCTGGCTTCCAACCTGCGACCAACCCTACGGCTTTCTTTGCTCACTGAAGCTGGATTAATCGCATTATTCCTTTCGTTTTAGAACTGACAGCACTTGCTTTGCACGCTGTATTAGTTTACTAGGGCTGCCGTAACAAATTACCAAAATCTTGGAAGACACAATTTAACCAGCAAGCTTCAACTCACATACTTTGGGCGTGTGGGCAGGATGGCCCACTCTGTGTAGAGGACAACATGTTTGGAAGGCTGCAGGGACAGCAGTAAAGAGGAAGACTCCAGATGAGATGGATTGACACAGTAACTGAGATAATGGGCATAAGTGTGTCAGAGACAGTGAGACTGGCACAGGGTAAGTTTCAGAGCTATTGTGCATAGGGTCACTATGAGGGTCCAGTCCTTGGAGAAGGACACCATGCTTGGAAGGGTGGAAGGACAGGGCTGGAGAGGAAGACCTTGGATAAGAATGATTGCTACAGTAATGGGGATAATGGTGATAGGTGCATCAGAACTGTAGATTGAGTCGGGATAAGGCAGGGTTCAGAGCTATCATGCACAGGGTCTCGATGAGTCACAGTCACCTTGATGGCACATAACAACAGTGAGATGGAGACATGAGGCTGTCATTCATATCAAAAGACCTCTTATCTAAGAAAATGAAATGTATGAACATTCATTTTTTTCTTTATCATCTTGATGTAAATGGAACTTCAATAACTATATGAATAATTCTGTAAAAAGTAACCTTCAGGAGTTTTGAGTTTACTGGCCTGCTGGCTATCTGATTCTCTCACTTGTCTACCTTTTTCCGTGTTTTTTTTTTACAGCCTGCTGGAATAAACTACCATTTATCCCCTACAACAATACTTTAGCGACGTAGTTCACAGGAAGTTACAGCATTGCGATGCATCACTACAGTTATCACAGGTATTCTAAATCTGTGGAAAGTTCTTAGTTTTTAACAAGATTGAGAGGGCGCTGGAAAGAACAGATTCTGAAATATCAAGAAAGCAAATTAAAATAGTTGGAGAAAAATGAAATTAACTTATTAAGCCTTTGCCTTCCAAAACCATATATAATTATATGTCTTTCTTTCTTCTCATCCTTTGCCTTCCAAAACCACATATGGTTATGTTTCTCTTTTCTCATCCACTCTACGATCCTTTCCATTTCATTTGTTCATCCTCAAAGAGAAGTAGAATTCACTCCAATGTTTTAGTTTAAATACAGACACTCAAATAGGCCTTGTTCTGAATACGCTCCTAGCATTAGAAATGACACTAATTTTAGGTTTCTAAATTATTATACCCTTCACTGCAATTAATATAATTCAAAGTAGATATTCTAAGATAATGGAAAAAATACTAGTTAGAAAGAAAGAGGTTGGCCCTCACTATCATTTTTCCATTACTGGTATATGAAGGGTCACAGTCAAATGATTTATTTATAATATTTTTTTTTGAGTCAAATGAATTGTAACCATTCATCTAATCTCATCTAATGACTTCACAGGCTCCTTCAATCCAAAAATCTTCAGGGGACTCCTCACCTGACTGTGATAAGGTTAAAAAAAAATTGCTAATGGCCTAAAAGCCCTTTGAATTGAAAATTCCTTTATATTCATGCAAAATTCTCTATTAGCAAGCTTGTTACTTAGAGGAGACATTTCTAAACAAGAAAAAAAGAAAAATAACTGATCCTTAAGTATTTCTAAGTGAATTATTTTAGGACATAAACATAACATTATTTAGCTGGAAATCAACTTACTTATTTAACAAAACATCAATGTCACTATTATCAGGGAAGAAAAAATTTCTATAGCCTAGCATTATACATTTTGCTAATGCTGAGCTACAGATGACTTTAGAAATGGAAAAACAATCATTCAAACAGAGCAATTTTCTGCATTACTGCTTGACTTTCGGAGAATAACTAACCTTTTACATAATGGAAAATTGGAAGAACAGAGTATTACTAAATAAGATATTTTCACACCTGGTATCACAGGAAAAGAACAGAGAGAATGTCTATCATTGAATGACATTGCTTCTCGTCGTAATATTTTCTGTTGCCATATTTTATTAGAACACCACCTACGTATTTTTCTGAATGCTTTAAGAGAAAGATGCAGTTCTATCACATAAATGCATCCTACATTTGTAGACTTCTGTAAAAGGAGTAGGGGCAATATGGAGAAGGTTGAGTTTGACTTTCATTAACTCCACCAAAGAAAACTATCCCCATCAGTAACATTCAGTATATATAAAGCTGATTCCATAGTAAGACATAGTCTCTGGTGCTGCTGCAACTACTTCTACTAATCATAGGATCCGATATTTGTTGCAAAAGTTGTGGAGTTTATTAAGAAAACAGGCTGGGGAGTAGCAGGGGAAGGAAAACGTTACCACAAAATGAAAGTCCAGGTTTAGTCCCGCAACACAAACCAACCTCTAGTTTCCTCAGTTATCCAGCAGACATCATCTGAAAGTCAGCTCTTCTGGTTTTGTCTCCAGCTCTCCATCAGACAATGCCTCATCGCAGCCTGTCCACATTATGTCCAACTCTTCCTCTTATGTTAGCCCCACAGCTGTTAGTGATGTAGAAGATGCTGATCAATGATGTATCATGTGTCTACAACTGAGGCAGCTGGAGACCATATCCTCAGACAGGGCTAATACAATGGCTAGAAAAGTCATTATTTTCAAGTGCCCTAACACTACAATTCTTAAATGTATCATCTTGTTTAAAACAAGAGCTCTGGTGATGTAATCTGCAGGGATTTGTTCAGCTAACCAAAAGATCACACTATTCCGGTGGTTCAAATCCACCAAGAGTTCCACAGAAGAAAGATGGGCAATCCACTCAGATGCAATTTTTAGGCTTCAGAAAAATCCAATAGTCAATGATAAATTCATTGACTCTAAATTAATGACTGACTTTGAGTTATGCTCCCTTTAACAAAAATAATCAATGTCTTTTATTTTTATACTAGCATATAAATGCACGTCTGAGTTTTTATCAATCATTTTGTAAGCAGTACAGCTGTGCAACATCATATAGGCACCCATCAGGTCTCCACCTCTAACGAGGTTTGTAATATCTCACCTATGATGCTATCCCTCCTCTTTGCTAGCTTTACACCAATGGATGCAAAAACACCAAAGATATAATAATTTTTTGGCTGCAAATTCTAGAAAACCTAACTAAACGTGATCTCTCCTCTTTGCTAGCTTTACACCAATGGATGCAAAAACACCAAAGATATAAGTAATAATTTTTTGGCTGCAAATGATAGGAAACCTAACTAACTGTTGCTGAAAAAAACATAAGGATAATTTTTGAACCCTAAAATGAGTCTTGAGTTCAGTCCTAATTCCATTTAAAGAAAAAAACCCTAGCCTCTTTAATAATTTGCAACATAAGGTTGAATTTTCTTCCTCATGTTAATAAAATGTTGTTACAAGATTGATGCTACCCACTTCCCCAGGCATCATATCCTCAAATACGCAGAAAAAGGACAAAGAGAGGGAGAGGAATGTGGGAGAGGGGAGATTTTCCTTCTCTTTTTAAACCTTATGAGATCAATAAGAGAGGGATCTCCTGCCTTCTCTTTTCCCCCTCTCATTGTTAGGTGCCCTCTAGTCAATTATGACTCATAGCAATCCTCTGAAGAACAGCTATGAGCCTTGCGCTATCCCGCACGGTTCTCACAAGCTCTGTCATGCTCGAGGCCACTGTGCTAGCCACGGTGTTAATCCACCTCACTAAAGGTCTTCCTCTCTTTGCTGACCCCTCTACCTTTCCCAGCAGGATTCTCTCTAAGGACTGGTTCTGCTTGATAATAAGCCCAGAGCAAGTGCAATGGTGACATTTTACCATCTTTGCCCCAAAGGAGCATCTAGCTGCACTTCCTTCAAAAAGGATGTTTGTATGATTAGGTATTATTGTCATGACAGGAGTCTAGGGCAAAGGCTGCATAGTGGAGTGGACCTGGAGGGAGGGATTGTAAAACAATGAAAGAATTTTTCCTTTACTTTTCAAAGAGTGTACCGTGGGCAGGGAGAAGAGTGCAACAATGAATGAATGGAAATCCAAAGTCTCTAAATTTTCATTAAAATTAATAATAACAATTATTCTTAAAAAATGATGTTTGTCTTGTTAGCAGTCCATGAGATTGTGTGCCGTCAAGTGAGAACTGACCCTCTGACAGGTTTTCCGGTTCAGTAAATCACACAGGAAGAGCCTGTCCATCCTTTTGCCGAGGAGCAGCTGGTGGACTCAAACTGTGTGCCTTTGGGATTGTAGCACAGCTTCTTACCAATACTCTCTACCAACATCACAACTTAAAGGCATCAGTCTCCACTCATTCTCTCCCCCGCCAGAGTTAATGCCATGGAGTTGAAACCAATTTAAAGCTGATCTTCTAGTAGGTTTCAGAGGCTGGAATAAAGAGGATTCTGCCCATCTATTCCCCCCCCCCCCTTGAAGCCACTGGTAGATTCAAATCAGCTTTTTTTTGGTTGACAGTGCAACTCCTCACCCACTAGGCCACCGGAGCTTCCTTCTCTCCCTCAACCCCTAAAAGTCCATTTCTGCAGTGATGTTGATTATGTACAAAAGGAAGACAGCAAGGATTATCAAGTGCATGGTTTTTTGCTTCTGGTGCCAGGTAGCTAACTTCAAGGGAAAAGGAACAAGTCAACAGTACACAGGAAGAACATTCAGTGGCAGGTTCATATTAAATATTTCAAAAATAACTCACATTGCATGCATAATCACTTTATTATATAATTATTCTTTTATTCTTAAAGTGAGAATGAATTGAAAATACCTTCTCTAAATATTTTTCCTTAAAATGAAGCTAGCTAGTTACTCTTTTAATGACATTTACACATTTTCACTAGGAAAACACCATTGAAAGAAGGGAGGGAAGATGTCTTATGTGCAGATTAAGCAAGAGGGACACACACAAAATTCATCTTCAGTTAAACACTCTACTACATTTCATCAACTTCCTAATGGGCTTTTGGGACTTAAAAAAGTACATCCCACACCGCCAGCACCAGTAGAGTAAGCTGGTACATATCACACCACCAGGGCCCATAGCAGAAGCTGATACATACCACCACTACCAGCACCAGCAGTGGGAGCTGGTACAGACCACACCATCACCACCTGCAACAGGAGCTGGTACATATCATACCATCACCGTCAGTAGCAGAAGCTGGTACCTACCACCATCACCAGCACCACCAGCAACAGGAGCTGGAACATAGGCCCAACCACCTTCAGTGGCATCAGCAGTTACCATCAGTTGCTTCAAAGGCATGAGGATCACATGTGTGTCAGAGAAAACTTTATTCTACTGTGATCATTTGGAAGCAGTAATCCAGGTCTTTCTTCTCAAGGATCTCTGAGTGGATGCGAACCACCAACCTTCACCTTATGTCCTCTGGAAGGAATAGTCAAGCACAACAGAGAAGTAGAGAGTAATGTGAAAGGGTTACTTGGTGTCAGAATTAGTAGGAAGGGTGAAGGGTGAAGTCATGTCTGACCTCTGCCTCACAAGAATCAGTGTTGAACTCTTGATGTTGATTCTCCTTGCTCTCCTTGATGTTAAAGGGGGTCAGATGATACTGATCTCACACACTTTTTTCCTTTATAGATATTTAGGATATTCCAGTATTCTGGGACATTCTGAAACAATTCCACTTAGATCTCCAACGAAGTTGTTATTTTTGTTCTAGGTACCATCGAAACAAATATGACTCATAGCAACCCAATAAACAAATGATCTAAACCATGTTCTATCCTGGGCCATCTTCACACTTCCAGACACAGAAAAGCCTATTGCAGCAGTCACCATGTCAATCCACCTCATTTAGGGTCTTCCTATCTTTTCCAAACCTCCACCCTTCCCAGAATCATGTCCTTCTCCAAGGAATAGCCCCTCCAAGCAACAAGTGGGTGAGATGAAGCCTAATCAGTCTTGCTCCAAAGAGCAATCTGGCTGCACCCTCTTTAAAACATATCTATTTGTTCTATTGGCCGTCCACAGGATGAATGTTCAGTACTCTTTCCCAACACGACAGCTCTAAGGTGTCAATTTTCCCCCCAGTCATCCTTATTCATTGTCCAGTTCTCAGAGGCACAGAAAGTAACTGGAAAGCCAATGGCCTGAATCAGACACACCTAAGCCCTCAAACTGACATCATTACTCCTCTATAATTTGGGGAGGCCCCTAACTACAGATTTTTCAAGTGCAGTGCCTCTTCTTCTTTCCTGCATGTTGATATCAAGGATGTTAATTGTGGATCCAAGCAATATGAAGCTATTGACATTTTCAATCTCTCATGATGCTGCCTATAGGGCCAGTGGTAAGAATCTTTGTTTTCTTCATTGAGATGCAACCCATATCTGCAACAATGTTTCAATTCCTCCTCTCTTTCAGCAAGGTTGTTGTCATCTGCATAATACAGGTTATTGATGAGTCTACCTCCAATCCCGATGTCAAACTCTTCTTCATAGAGTCCAGCTCTTTGGATAATTTGCTTAGCATACAGATTGAACAGGTGTGGAGAGACAATATAACCCTGACGCACTCCCTTATCAATTTTTAACCATGCAGTGTTCCTGCTCTGTTCACACAACAGCCTCCTGGTCCAGGTATAGGTTCTGCATGAGCACAATTAAGTGCTCTGAGACTCCCATTCTTCTCAATGTCAGCCACAAATGACCCACACAGTCAAATGGCTTAGTACACTCAATAAAATATGAATAGACATTCTTCTGGCATTCCTTACTTTCAGCCAGGATCCTTCTGATATCAACAAAGACATCCCTGGTTTGTTCCTTCTTCTAAAGTTAGAGCTCTGTAATCAGGAATAAACATTAGAAAGCAAGGCAGGCTTCAGGAAGAAAAGAAATCTTATAAGCACGTTAACACCCCTTTCCAGTGCTAATGAAAGTACTGCACAGCTTTCAGCTTGGAATTCTCACTCACAGAAGCCTCTATCCTGGTGATAATCCACCTCTTCCCCACACAAGCCCTAAGTGTGAAAACACAGGCTCAAGGCATGACAGAGATTTCAAACTGGAAAATACACCTAAATGAAAAAAGCAGCCTGACTTATGTCCATGTCTTTTCCTCATGGAACAACAACAACAAACAATATCTCTTCCCAAAAGATTTGTTGGTGTTGTTAAACTATTTATAGGAAGGAACATTGCACCTCTCTGCCAGTTTATTCTGTATGAATAAAAAATCTCTAAATTATCAGTACCTAGATTAACTGTTCTATGAGCCAGCATGCTTCTGTGCACAGTGAATCCACAGATGATGTTCTCAGGACATAATGATTGGAGCCAAGAAGTCAGGGTCACTGACCTCATAGTCTTCTAAAAGTGAATGTTGTTTGTGATCACACTAAGTATGACTCATAGAGCTAAATCCAGAAATACAAAGATGTTACCAAGTTTCACCTGATACCTCTTTGTGAAAACTGGCAACTTTTTAGATCAGGAACAGAGATACATTCTGGTGTGGGAATATCAGAAGTAGAAGAGAAATTATAGTTGTAGCTTACTCTAAATGGTATTGTCAGGGAGAGTAGGGAGATAAAAAATATCTTTATCTTTTAATGAAATAAAAAACACACATTCTAAAATGCTATTAACTCTATGGAAAATTTAACATCTTGCTTTTCTGCCATTGGAGCCCTTCTCAGGTAGTGACTCTCATGATCTCATTACTTGCAGCAATTTAATAACAACATTTTTCTATCTAAGGATTTCAAGGTCAAGCAGAAAAGTACTACCAGAAAACCATAATTGATATAAATGTAATGTTGCAGCTACATGAAATCAATAGACTCTATTTCCTGATATGTACTGATAATTCTTGGAGAAACCACCACTGTGAGTGCTTTTACCCCCGTGACTGACAAATCTCACTAATCAATGTGAACACAAGACTCCTTTCCTCTTAGACCCGTAGGATTTACAATCCTAGGTCCCAGTTAAGACAATAAACCACAATTTATTCTACTGCGTGTTTTTTATTATTACATCTAGCTCTTCTAGAAAATAATGTGCAAGTGTAAGGAATGAGTCTTGTTTGTTTTGAGATTTGGGAGATTTTTCAGGGAGTAGGGTCCCATTAAAAACAGTTTGTTATATATATAAAAAACTTTTAATATGTGCATTTTTTTTTCTGCATTTTGACCTTAGTTTAACTGGTACCACTACAGAAAAATTGTCCATGGTCACCCAATATGATGATCTACTGTAGATCAATCGCTGTCTCACTTGCTCCATGCAGTAGGCTAAAAAAGTCTCCCTCGCCCCAGTGACATCCACATCCTAATCTCTCATACGGCAAATACATTTCTACACACGTGGATAAAGTAAAGGATCTTGAAGAAGAGATGGTTTTCTATTATCCATCTGGTCCCAGTGTAATCATAAGGATCTTTTTAAGAGGGTCAAAATTAGAAGTTGGAGGTGAAATAATGAAAGAACGAGCCCGGAGTCATGCAAGGAAGTGTCCATGAGCCAACGAATGAAGGATCACCAGAAACAGAAAAAAAAAAATCAAGGAAACAGATCCTCCCAGGAAAGCTCCGGAAAGAAATTATCTAAACTAACATTCTGAATGTAGGCCTCTGAGTTCTCAAGCTGCAGAATAGTGCGTGTGTATTATTATAATTCAGCAACTCTGTGATACTTTGTTATAGCAGCAATAGGAAACTGATACAAATTGTACATTTTTACAGATAGAGATTATCAATTTTTCTTTCATAGAGCAGTTTATGGATATCAACCACTAAACTTTGATTAGGGATGTATCATCAGAGCTCCTTAAAATATAATAAAATGTTGCATAAATATGAATAGATTATTAGAAGAGAATATACAAGTACAAAAAGATGCAGAGGTAGACAATAAACCTTATTTTTCTGAGAACTATGCTTTCTTCATGTTATGTAACTTGTGGATATATATATATATATATATATATATATATATATATATATATATATATATATATATATAAATGTCAGCACTGACTACTCTTCACAGAATAATTATAGTCTTCATTTTTAATAGTACTTGATATGAAGAAAGACTTGGTGAGGATACCATGAATGTAACATTAATTTTTAACTTAATAAGCTATGATTGTTTTATTGAAAAGTCTCAATCTGCATGAGGTTTGAATACTAAATGGCTTTCATTTATTCTCCATTCACTGTATCATTTATTCTTTCTTATTACTTAAGAATATTTAGAGAAAGTACAAACTTAGTCCAATTTGAATATCATACCTAATGAAACACTCATCTGTCCTTGTCCTCAATGATTCATCATAAGTTCCATTTCTTCCCATTCTTATCTAAACATAATGACAAGAGGACTGAGCTCATGTGATGCTTATGGCAATCTTACTGCACATGCCTTGTAATCAACTTCAGAAGCACACTCAGTGCCTACTATTCTCTACTTTCTCATTTTGTTTAACTGGAAGATGAGAATAATAGTCTTTTTAATCACATACAGATAACTTGAGGTTCAAAATATACAAATTAGGAGAAAATGGTTTGTAAAACACAGAAAAGTAAAAATTGACAGTAGTGAAGGTCAGTTATAATAAATAAAGAAAAAATCAGTTACGTTTCATAGTACCCCTTGTAGGTATCTTACGCATGTGATAACACTTATTCTTTACAGTATTTGTTATATTCGCTATTGTAGCAATTCTCTGTGTTGTAATTGCTCTTTATTCAATGTGCTTTATAATTGGCCTTTCAGCAGACGACTCAACTAAAAAGCCTTTGCCTTTAGCACATCAGAAATTTCACTCACATCCCACTCTCCAAGCACAATAAAATCCCAGGCCACTGCCTTATTTTGGAGGGCTGCTGGCTGCTTCCTAGGATGTAAATTCTTGAGAGTCTTACTGTGTACCAAGAGTCAGAGATGACTCATAGCTGACCCTCCAACAGGTTTTTAGAGGTTTTAAATCACACAAAAAGAGAATGCCAATCTTTCTCCCATGGAACAACTGGTGAATTTGAACCACTGGCCTTTAAGTTGCTAGTGCAACTCCTTACCACTAGGCAGTGATGCCATCACAGTGATTCGTTCACTGCCTGGTGCTAAGGAATTGCACTGTCAACCCTAAGGCACACGGTTTAGACCCACCAGCTGCTTCATGGGAGAGAGATGGACAATCTCTTCTCATCCAATACATTGCCTCTGGAGAGCAGCTGCAGAGTCAGAGGTGAGTTGTCTCAGATTCAACAACAAGTAACAACAGGACCTAAACTTCACATGCAATAAAACTTTTCACACCATCTGTAGGTGTAAAATTGGGGTGAGGGTGGCTCATACTCTTGTAGGAGGAACAGAAACTCAAAAGCTCAATTCACTTCCTCCCGAGTTGGAACCAAGTTATAGCTGACCCTCCACTGGGTTTCCAACACCGTACATCACATAGGAACTGCTAGTGGGTTCTAACTGCCAGATAAGTGTGTTAATTAGGCTTACACAACTCACTACAGATTATGCCACCAGAATTCCCTGCTGTTGTTAGTACCACCGAGTCAACTACAATTCATGTGATACTCTAAGTAATATTCTGGAGCCTTGTCCTATCCTGCATGAGCCACACTATCTTGAGTTATCCTGCACTCATCTCTGATACACTTGAGCCCAATGTTAACAGTCGCTCCATCAATCCATCTTTGGAGCTTGCTTGAAAGACCATAGCAGTGATTTCCACTTACATTACAGCAATGTAGTAAGTGATTTAGTATCTCTAGTTCTATACTAACACTTGGTATTTGACTCCAGGGTGGCTGGTGGTGACTGGGTGTGAATTAATTTGCATTTCCCCCTAATAGTTTTAATGATGCCAGAGGCATTTTATGTGCCTATCAATAATTTACCATGTTGAGGGGAAGTCTAGCAAAATATTTTGCTCATACTTAACTAGGTTATTTTGTCTTTATTTTTGTTTTCAGAGATCTTCATATATTATGTAATAAAAGTTATTTTATCAGATACATATTTTAAATGTATTTTCTTTTCTCTTGTTTGATTTTTAGTTATGAATTTGAGACTATTAACAAATATCTCTAACTTTGAAGTTCTAGGTAATTCTTTCAAAATTGAGCCTCTTTGTAACACTATTAATAAATATCCATTCCCCCCCCCCCCCCCCCCCAGAGATTAAGCAGACAGCTACTAACCATAAGGTCAGCAGTACTTGAAGTTCACCAGTACTTTCCTAGGAGAAAAAAACACCTGGAAACATATTTCCATAACAATTAAAGACTGGTTTTGATGCTATTGTTAGGTTCCAGAGTTAAGTATGACTCATAGTGACCCTGTGAACCACAGACCTGAACCCTCCTGTGTCATCTTCATCACCTCTGACACACTTGAGCCCATTGCTTCAGTCACTCTGTCTTCCTCTCTTTCCAAGCATGACATACCTTTCTAAGGAATAGTGTCATCTACAAACATGTCCAGAATAAAAGAGATGAAGCTTCACCATCTTTGCCTCCAAAAAGCATTCTGGTTGCACCTTTTTCAAGATATATCTGTTCTTTGTTGCATCCATAGATTAAGTATACTTCTCCAGCACTACAACTCAAAGGCATCAATTCTACTTCCATCCTCCTTACTAATTGTCCAGCTCTGAGAAGCATAGCAAGTGATAGAAAATATCATAGCTTGAATAGGTGCACCTTAGTCTCCAAAATTACATCACTGCTTTCCATTATTTTGGAGAGGTCATTGGCTATAGACTTGTCCAAAGCCATACATCTTCTAATCTCCTGGATGGTAGTACCAAGGGTGTTGATTGTAGATCCAAGTAAGATTAAATCATTGACAATTTCAATTCTTTCTCCATCTATTATGGTGTTGTCTACTGTGCCAGTGGTAAAGACAACATTTCACTAATGTTGAGGTGTAATCTATACTGATCTGTATTTTTTGACCGTCTGCAGCAAGTGTTTCGTGTCTTCCTTACTTTCAGCAAGCAAGGTTATGTGATCTGCATAATGCAGGTTGTTGATGAGCCTTCCTCCAATTCTGATGCTACAGTCTTCTTCACAGCGCACGACATTACAAATTATTTGCTCAGCATATAGATTGAATAGGTGTGGAGAAAGTATACAAACCTGATGCACACTCTCCCTGATTGTAAACCAAGCAGTATTTCCTTGTGCCATTCAGACACCAGTATTGGGGTCTAGTTATAGATTTTTAATTAACACAATTAAGTGTTCTGGATTCCCATTCTTTTCAATATTAGCCATAGTTTGTTATGAATTCACATGGTCAAATGCTTTTGCATAAATAAAGCACAAATGGACATTTTTCTAGTATTTTTGCTTTCAGCCAAAATCCATATCACATCAGCAATGATATCTCTGGTGTTATGGCCTCTTCTAAATCCTGCTTGAACTTCTGGAAGTTCTCTGTCAATATATTGTTCTAGCTAATTTGGATGATTTTCAATAATATTTCACTGCCATGTGATATTAATGAAATTGTTCAAAAATTTCCACATTCTGTTGAATAATCTTTCTTGAGAAATGGAACAAATTTGGGTTTCTACTGTCACAGAGTCACTATGGTGTTGGAATAATCTCAATAGTATAGAAAAACACATTTTCTCCTATGACTTTGTATAAGTGGATTATTTTTTATAGAAATTGCTTAACACAAAGATACAGAAAAGAAAATTAAAGGCATTTAATTTTTATCATGGAAAGTCTCTAGTAAAATGGGTTTCTATGACATTACATGGAAAAAACCACTCTGCAATTTAAGAACCTTGAGTAAGGAAACCTATCATGACAAATGAAGAGATAATTGCCCTAATCACCGTGCGAATTTCTTGCAAAGTTTGAGAATACAGCTCCATAGCATAGGATTGAAATGTGCTCACACTCACATGTCAGAAGATCCCTTGAGCTACTACTGATCTACTAATTCATAATTCCTTATTCCCAGGAAGTAAAAAAATCACTTCTACATTCAAAATATTTTTTCTTTACCACTTAAAAATGTAAAGTACAAATAATTTATCATACTTCTTGAATTTTATTAATAACAATTGTTGTTCCTATGTAACATTGAGTCAGACCAACCCATAGGTGACCCTCCCACAGATTTTCAGAGGTAGTAAATCACACAAGAGTTGACTGTTCATCTTTCTCCCTTGAAACAGCCGATGGCTTCAAGTGACATACCTTTGCATTGGCATCACAATTCCTTACTACTAAGCCAAAGAGCTATTTTATTTATGACTAGGCATAAACAAATGTGAGCTGAGACATACTATCAGAATATTATTTTATACACTGTTATCCTAAGGGCAATATATTGTATAATAATATTATATATGAATATAAAATGTTAAAATAAATAATAAGAAATATATATAAGAGATAGCATATGAATATATATAATATATGACTATATAATATATAAATTATGTATCTCTAAATTTAGGGTGCTCTGGTATAGTACTCTGTAGCTGGTTGCACTGCTAACTTAAAGGCTGAGGATCTCCAGCAACACTGCAGGAATAAACTGAGCAGTCTCTCAGTATGGCTTACAGAAGCTTGATGAACGACTTTTATGGGCTTAAATAAAATCAGTGACTGCTAATTATAGGAACATTTAAGAAGCCTTGCAGCTTGACACACTACCTGTAACAACAGACTCAGCCGTTGAAGAGATCATAGGACAGGATTCAGATCTATTGTTCAGAGGGTCATAGTCAACTCTGCAGAACTCAACAACAACAAATCCCAAGTTTTGCAGATAATACAAACCTGCTTGAAGGAACTGAAGAAGACTTAAGCACTTATTTAAAAAAAAATAAGATTATAGCTAGCCATCAATATGACTTCCATTTCAGTATTGTTATGTGCCGTCAAGTTGCTTGTAGGTCATAGCGACTTTATGACTCCCCCTGAAACCTGTTCTATCCTGTGCCAACTTTACTGTCTCTGACACATTTACTCTCATTAACCCAGTCACTATATCAATCCATCTCATTGTCTCTCTTTCTCCATCCCTCCACCGTTCCAAGCATCATGTCCCTCACCAAGGACCATTACCTCCTTGCAACATGTCCAAAGTATGTCAGATGAAACTTCAGAATCCTTGCCTCCAAAAAGCAGCCTGGCTTCACCCTCTCTCAGATGAACCAGTTTGTTCTCCTGGCAGTCCATGGTATGTATGTTCAACACTCTTTTCCAGTTCATAGGCATCAATTCTCTTTCTATCATCCCTAGTCACTGTCCAGCTCTCGGATGCATAGCAAGCAATTGCAAAATCTATGGCATGGATCAGGTGCACTGTAGTCTCCAGACTGATGTCATTGCTCTTCAGTACTCTGGAGAGTCCCTGACAGCTGACTTTCCCAGTGCAATTCATCTCTTGATTTCCTGTCTCCTGGTAACAAGAGTGTTGATTGTAGAGTGAAGCAAGCTAAAGCTGTTAACAACCTCAATTTCAGTATTAGAAATCAAATATCCTCATTTACTAGACCATAGACAATATCAAAGAGATAAGGATTTGAAATTGTTAATGATTTTCTTTTACTTGGATCTACAATATCACAGAAATAGCAGTCAAGAAATTTTTTTTAAAGTGTTACATTAGGAAAATTTGCTGTCAAGGACCTTTTCAAAGTTCTAAAGAACAAGGATTATCAGTTTGAAGACTAAAGTATACCTGAACCAAGTCATGGTTTGTTCTGTTGCTTTCTAAGCATCTGAAAGCTAGGCAATAAATCTGGATGTCTTTAGGAGAATATTGACTATTCCACAGACTGCCTAAAGAATGGACAAATCTGTCTTGTAAGAAGTGCAACAGATGTCTCCTCTAGAGGCAAACATTGTGAATCTTCCTTTCATATAGCATGGGTATGTTTTCAGGGGGAACAAGTCCTTAGAAAATCGCACCAGGCTAGGAAAAAGTAGAGTTGATACAAGAGAGGAAGACACAGTGACTGTGACAACAGGCTCGATTATGTTGAAGATCATGAGGTTGATACACGATAGGACAGGGTTCTGATCACTTGGTCATGTGGTTGTGATGTGTTATAACAGACTTCATGGCCTCTAACAACAATGAGGGATTCTTGTGGCCAATCACAAGGAGTTGTGCTAGTAACACAAAGGTTCATGATTCATGATTCAAATCTACCAACTCTTCTGCTGGAGAAAGGTGGACAAACTCCTTCTATGTGACTTAAGGTCTCTGCAAACCCAGTGGAGGGTCAGCTGGAGGTATACAACAACAACTGAAGTCTTAGTTTCTTCTCTCTGAAAGAAATTACATTACTTTGAATACCTTTGTTTTCAAATATTTCACATTCTCTTTTCAAATGTATACTTACATGTCATGTGAGTTACCTAAACTCTTTCTAATAGTATCTTTGGAGTTTTCTATCCTGTAAAGAGTTCCAAATTCATGCTCTTGATGATCTTACCAGGGCATTACTTTCCTAGGGAATTGACTGACTACATTCTAGTTCCGTATTCTCCTGTTACTGAAAACAAAATAAAATTTAGAAGATGCCTTGGGTACATGCAGACATAAAAGACAACCTGGTGTTTTGATAGTGTTAAGAGCTGGGCTCATGTGTTTCAGTCTCTGGATGGCAAACTCTCAATCCTGTAATTCTGTTTTGCTACCAACATACAAGTCTGTGGCAGTATTTCTTCCTTACAACAATACCATTTGCTACAATAAGAAAAGCCTAGCAATTATCTGCATTCTTATCCTTTAAATAAATGAGCAACATGAACAGTTCTTTAAAACTTCTAAAAAAGTTAAGCAAAACTATACATTTTCCAGGGATACTTACTCACACCTATTTCTTCTCCACAAATATTTATACAAATGAGAAAAAAAAGTAGCATACAGTTTTGAGCCATAATCATTGAAAGCTGATGGTCCCTCTTACAAAGAGTAATTAGAAACACAGACACACATTAAATACATTACCAAAATAACTTTGATACTACTCAGCCATTGCTAATCAGTCTACACTATTAATTAAACTTAATGGGCTGCCTTTTTCTGGCATTGACAACATGGCTTTAAATTCCAAGAGTCTAAATTAGCATAATGAATTAAAATGTAAAGAACAGGAAGTCAAAACAAAGTTCAGTTCATGTAATTCAAGCAATTAAGTAATATATTTTACAAAACAATCATCAAATAATAAATAAAGTACAAAAAAAAAGAAACAAAATGATCTTTGACAGCATTTGTATTCATGACAGGGTACTTGTGTCCCCACGTGTGTCAATCACTCCCACTAAGACCTCTGTTGAATAATGCAATTGCTTACCAAAGCATTCAGTGTGTCAGGGCATAAGTGGTCACCAGTCCATAAATTTAAAATTAATTAGTTTTTAATTTCTCTGTACTCACTAGTCTAGTCTCAATATGCAGTGGTAGAGTCTTTCTCATATTAAGTATATAACTCTGGAGTGTAGAATAAGAGATATTGCTCTTGATAGAGCTATAATATTTAGGGGAAAAATGACTTATGAACGCCCAGTAATCACCTATAAAGCACTGACACTGACAGTTTATTACATCTGTAAATTCAATGTGATACTGGTAGTTTTAAATGCTAGTGATTCACAGGGTAACTTTGAGTCACAGTTGATGTGAAGGCACCAAAGAGTAAAAACAACATTTGATTTTACCATTTATGCTTACTAAGTGTTACTTGATTTTGTTTAAACTTCTATGGTTATAATATCTAATGTTGTTGTTGTTTAATACAGTCAAGTCGTAGATGACTCATAGCGACCCTATGAACAAACAGCCTGAGCACTGTTCGTACATCGAGTTTCCAGAGGCAAGCCATTTTGGAAGTGGATGCCGCTCCTGCTAGATACTAATAATTAAGAGAACCTGAAAATTGCACTAGAACATCAAGAAGCCATAACCAAGGGAAGATATATTAAAGTAAAAGAGGTGAACAGAAGATTTCAAAGGGCAGCTCAAAAATCACAAAGTAAAATATTACCATGAATATGTAAAGAGCTAGAATTGAAGAACAAATACAGAAGTATTCACTTGGGCATTCTCAAGCTGAAAAGACTGAGAAACAAGTCTCAAGTTGTAAATTTTAAGAGATAATACAGGAAAAATCTTGAATAACCCAGGAAGCATCAAAAGTAAATGAAGGGAATATACAGATTCACTGTATCAAAAAGAATTGGATGACACTAAAATAGTTCAGGAAGTACCATATGATCAAGAGTAATGGTAATGAAGGAAGAAGTTCAAGGTGCACTGAAAGCACTGGTAAAAATATAAGGGCTCCAGGAATCAAGGTGATATTAATCGATATGTTTCAAATGACAGATGCAGCCCTGAACATGCTCAACAGTCCACGCAGGGAAATTTGGAGGACAACTCCCTACCTGCCTGACTGAAAAAGATCAGTGTTTGTTCCCATTTCCAAGAAAGTGATCCAACAGAATGTGGAAATTATTGAACAATATTAATATCAATCATATTGCAGGAAAAACAGTTCTGAAGATCACTAAAAATATCTACAAAAGCAGAGAGAGAACTTCCAGAGGTTCAAGCCAGATTAAGAAGAGGCTTTGGCCCCAGGGATATGTCAGATGGATCGTGGCTGAAAGCAAAAAAAAAATGTCTATATGTGCTTTATTGACTATGCAAAGCCTTTGACACTGTGGATCATAACAAATAGTCAACATGGAGGAAAATGGGAATCTCAGAATACTTTAATACAGAATACTAGCTCAAGAGGCTATTGTACAACAGAGCACTGGGGCACAACATGGTTTAAAATTAAGAAAAGTGTGTGTCAGGAATGTATCTCTTCTCCATACCACTTCAATTTGTTTGCTGAGCAAAATATTAAAGAAGATGTTAGACTTTATCAAGAAGAAAGTGGCATCAAGATTGGAGGAAGACTCATCAATAACCTTCAGTATCCAGGTGATACAACCTTGCTTGCTGAAAATGTGGACTTGAAGTGCTTACTGTGGAAGATCAAACAGTGCAGCCTTCAATATGCATTGCATCTCAACTCCCGAAACAAAAATTCCCACCAATGGACCAACAAGCAACATCATAAGTGGAGAAAAGACTGGAAATGTCAACAACTTCATCTTACTGGATCACAGTTGGTACCAGCAGTCAGATCAGGAAATTAGGAAAGTCTGCTGTCAGGGACCTTTCCAAATTATTGAGTAAAACAATGAGTTGGTTGCCTTTATCAGGTCATGTCTTTTCAGTCACTGCCTGTGTTGCTGAGAGCTTAACAATGAATAAGGATCCCAGAAGAAGTATTGATGCTTTTGAACAGGCGTATTGGAGAAGGGCACTGAGTATTCGGTTGACTGGCAAAAGAACCAACAGATAGGTCTGGTCTTGGAGAACGTTCAGCCAGAGTGTTGTTTGCAGGCAAAGTTGATAAAACTTCAACTCACATACTTTGGACATGTTGTGAAGAGAGGGTATTAAGTTGTAAAAGGCATGCTTGAGGGACAGAGAAGGAGAGGAAGACTCTCAACGAGGAGGATTGACACAGTAACAGTAGCAATGGGCTAGAAAGTATATCGGAGATAGTGAAGATGGCACAGGATAGGATAGGTTTCAGATCTGCTGTTCATATATGTTCACAATGAGGAGTACCCAGCTCGAAGGCACCTAACAACAACAGCAACCACAATAATAGGAATTATGTTATAACGACTTGATAAAATGTCTTTAATTTGACTATGTAGGCTAACAAATCAATTTATAACATTCCAACTCTCCCCTCCCAATAAATGAAATACTTCACTTTATTTGTAAAACTTACATGGCAAAGAAAAGCAAATGTTTTACTGAGATGTGAGACAGCAAAGAGCATATTCAGTCTTCGTTTTTATTTAAGAAGGCTACAGCATATGGCAGCTATCAATATTTGGTTATCAAATCACTTAGATATACTGGAGAAAAAAACCGCTCTCCGAGGGAAAGAGGCATTCTATGACCATCTCTGCTTTGTATTTAGAATTTCCAATTAACATTGAAAATCATGGATAGATTGGTAATATACC
Source organism: Elephantulus edwardii (assembly GCF_000299155.1). NCBI lineage: Eukaryota > Metazoa > Chordata > Mammalia > Macroscelidea > Macroscelididae > Elephantulus > Elephantulus edwardii. The sequence goes on along the minus strand of NW_006399758.1, from coordinate 31,388,704 downwards.
TCAATTTCTTTTCTTATTTATCAGAAAGACATTCCTATAGTACAGTGAACCAAGGATAGAAATGGGGGGACCCTATAAATATATATAAAAATATGTTAACACGATTTCTGCAATTCTTATTGATGTCATCACTTGATTGTATTTATCTTGTAGCTCTTGTTTACTCCAATCATTCCCTCATACACTATTTGGATTGCAAACTGTTTTTAAGAGTGATGTTTATAAGCATGTAGCTGTGGCTGGAAAAGGCAAAATGTAGCTAGTGACCCTCCCAGCATCCTCTGTAAATAATGGAAACGTCTTCCTTGGTTTAAGACCAAATATTTGTTTGTTGAAGGCTTCTCTGTTTCTATCTCTTGAGTCTCAATCACTTGAGATGTAACTTTTTTTTTATTCCTTCATGACATATAAGTCAGCCCTATAGTTCACTCTATAAACTCCATAAACATAAAGAAATAACGTTAATTATAGATTTCGTGTCTTTTGTTCATAGGATCACTACATATTCGACTTGACAACACTTAACCACTGCTAAGTGAGACTGTTGTTGATTGCTTTGAAGTCAAGCATGACTCATAGCGACCCTATGAACAAAAGGCCTGAAGCCCCTCTATAACTATCGAAATTTATCAAAGTTCACAGAGTTTCCACAGACATGTTATTTAGAAAGTGGATGTCACAACTGCTTCCAAAAGTGAAACTAGTGTTGCTATATTTTGGAGGAACATTCTTCTACTTTGTACGTCACTGCTTGTCAATTTGCTGTACTGAAGTAATCTGGGTTTGCTGTGATGCTGAACCTGTGCCATGAGGATATAAAATACCATAATGGTTCATCAATGTGGACAGTGTTTGGTGGAGCTCCCAGTTGTAGGACAGGTTTGGAAGCAGGAGTGGCATTCATGTCCTAAACCACGTTTCTAAGAAAACTCTATGAACTTGGAGAAACTTATAGAAAGGCCTTAGGTCTTTTGTTTAGAATCACTATGCATTGTGCTTGACTGAATACCAATCAACAACGATAAACAACAACATAGTTCACTGCATCTATAAATGACCTAAAAATATTCTTAGGATTCTCAAAGTAGCTTTCCTCATACACAAGCATTCTGCTTCCTCTCTCACACCTCTTTTATTAATGCTCTGATAATGAGGAGTTAGAACAACAATACTAAACTAGAAAGTAAAAGAAAATGAATAATAGAGTAGCCTACACGTCTAATAGTTAATCTTCCTGGAATTATCCCTCTTCTAATTTCAAGTATAGCCAGAGTCTACTAAGTTAACCCTGGTGAAAAATAGCTCTCAAGTGTTAAGCCTCAATTGTTTAACAACTCTGTTCCAAACGAATATCATGGAAGGTATTCTTATTTTGTACAAACATTCAGGAAACAAGCAGGAATATTTTCAGCTGCTGTTCTCTTTGTCAGCTAAAAGGTTGTGGCCTGTGCAACAATGAATGAATGGAATTCCAAAATCTCTGTAGATGTTCATTGAAATGAAAAACAAATAAATTAAAATAAAAAAGGTACATCAACAGAACTGTTATTCAAAATACTCTACCTTTTGTACCACCTATGGATTTTGTACTAAATTTAGTCCTTTAAAAATATAACCATTTTTCTTTTACTATTTAAAAAAGTCTTTTAAATGCCATTTTATGGAGGAAGAAGAAAACATTCCCAAGGCCTTCCCAAGTGAAGGTGCTCTGGTGGCCTAGTGGGTAAGGAGCTATAATGCCAACCTAACAGCAGGCAATTTGAATTCATAAGCTGCTCTACAGAAGAAAGAAGGGCTATCCCCTCCACAATTCATTTACAGCCTCTGAAAACCTGCTGGAAAGTCAGCTCTGAGTCGGTTCTGATTCAACAGCACATAACAACAACAATAAAATCTAGAGGAATACTAAACAATATTTTCACTGTTCAGTAACTCTTATCTGAATGAACAAACGGATTGTCATTTTTGGCAACACAACCAAAAATAATGAACAGTGGCTACCTTAAAGGCACTTTATGATGTGGATAGGTAATAATTTAAAAAATGTTGTTGTTAGCTGTCATAGAACCAACTCTGATGTATAATTACGACAGAGCTGAACTATGTCCTGTCCTATGTCATCCTCACATCTTTGACACAGTTGAACCCATTTATTCAGTCAATAAGTCAATCCCTTTTATGGATGTTCTTCCTCTTTTTTTGCTGACCATCTACCTTTTCCATTATGACATCCATTTCCACAGAATAAACTCTCCTAGCAACAGGCCTATACTGTGTCAGATGAAGCTTTATAATCCTAAACTCCAAGGAGTACTCTGGCTTCACTTTTCCAAGATATATCTGTCTGTTTGTTCTTCTGGTAGTCAATGTATCATTCAGGACTCTTCTCTAATACCACAACCTACAGACAACAATTCTTCTTCTGTAATCCTTATTCATTATTCAGCTCTTAGATACATAACAAGTGATGGAAAATATATGGCCTGCATCAGATTCACGTTAGTCTTTGAACCAACATCATTGTTCTTCATTATTTAGGAGAGGCCCCCGACAGAGGGCTTGATTAATGTATCTTGATCTCCTGACTTCTGGTATCAAGGGTGTTGATTGCTGATCCAAGTAAAACAAAATCAGTGACAATGACTGGGTCAGCGGGTCAGCATAGCGCAGGGTTCAGAACTATTGTACATAGAGTCGCTATGAGTTACAAGTGACTTAATTTGCACAGAACAACAACAACAATCATGTTGTTATTGATCCGGTGGTGAGGTTATATGTCTTCTTGATGTTGAACTTTTCAAGTTGAAGGCTGTAGTCTTTGATCTTCTGAAGTAAATGCCTCAAGTCTTCCTCACTTTTACCTAGCAAGACTGCGTTATCTGTGTAATGCAGGTTGCTCAGGAGTCTTCCTTGAATCCCAACATCACATTTCTCTTCTTAGAGTTCAGTTTCTGGAATAATTTGCTGAGTGTGAAGTTTGAGTAGGTACAGAGAAAGGACACAACATTGATTCACACCTTTCTTGTTTTTGTTCCTTTGCTATGTTCAGATGACAGCTTCTTGATCTACAAATAGGTTTTAGATTAGCAAAATTAAGTGTTCTGAGATTCTCATTCACCAAGAGGCCTTGAAGCAAGCATCCCTTAAGCAACGAGGTAGACCACTGGTCCCTCACACTCAGTCCAGGCTAAGCAGGAACACTAAAGATTCAACTAAGCCAAGGTCCATGCCATAATGCCACCATCTGGGATCCTATACTGTCATGTATTAAAATAGGAGTATCTAATTAATAGTTCAAGATTACATGTCCTCAGCCACTTCATGGTTAGCCATCAATGTAACATTTAGGTACTGCACTCCAGGGAGTTCAGAGTTAAGAACATTTTAGTAAGCAGTGATCCAACTGTGTAAATTTAGAAGAGACTATTTTAAGTGATTCTCAAAAATTATTACACAAATGGGTCCTGAAATGCATAGATCATAAACCATTTATTTCCTTATGTGAAAAAAAAGAATAGATTGTAGTAATTTTCCTACAGCAAGACTGTCAAACAAGATCAGCCTGCCCTTCTCTGTAGGATCCCTGCCTATCTGGTCTGGGGGTGAACAATGAGCCATCTGCTGAAGAGAGCCCTGTGTTTATACTTTTCCTGAGTCTATGGACATGTTGTAAGGAGAGACAGGTCTTTGGAGAGGGACATCATGCTGGGTGGAGTGGAGGGACAGCGCAGGAGGGGAAGACCCTCTATGAGGTGGATTGAGTCAGTGACTGGGGTACTCGGGATGGGTTTGTCAGGGGCAATGAGATTGGCACAGGATAGAGCATGGTTTAGGGCTGTTGTACATAGGGTCGCTATGAGTCGCAAATGACTCGACAGCACATAACAACAACAACAACAACAACAACGATGTATCTGAATACTGATTAGAGAGATAGGTCCTTCTTGTTTCCCAAATCAATTGAAAGAATTGGCAGTTACCTACTGAGGTTGACATTTTAATTTTTAGGATTTTAGGATTTCAGAAAGAGCTTTCAATCTCTACCCCAGAGAAAGTAATAAAAAAAGAAAGGGTCACCACTTCCCAGAGAGGCTTGTCTGATCTTCTGACCCAGCCTACAAGTCCAGAATAACTTAGAATTTGAAGATCCCTCCCCTCCTTCTGGATTAAAGATCAAAGTGATATTGAGAAAAATCAAAGTTTATTTTGCATTGCATTGCATTGCATTTGATTGGTAATAAATAATCGCTGTTGGTCTTTTGGAGCTCTAAAGTTTCCTTTTTATTGTTATTAAAAGATCTAAAACATCATTTATTTCAGAGGCAAAGAACCTCCTAGTTTGAAAGATAGTCTGTTTATAGAACTAGAGTTCATCAGGCAACATATACCAAGGTGAACAAAGATGGTGAGCGGCACGAGATGGCAAAATTCACACAGGCAACAAGTCTATATAGGAGATTCTGAACAAATCAAGATAGTGTATGAAGGTGCTTTCTATAGAAATATTAAATGATACAAAACAAAATTACAATAAATGGCAGTTTAAAATAGGCTCAATAGAACCTTGAAAGATTCACTCAATTAGTCTATAAATGACTGGAAATCATTTGAAGTAGTTTGGCTCAGGAAGCAACAAGATCAGTAGGAGTTTTTAAAGATTATTGCAAGGCTATGTCTAGATCTCCATAGGGTCAAATCCACCAGCAACACTGAGGTGAAAAGCAATAGCTTCCTGTGAAGATTTGTGGCCCCAAAACCCAGACAGAATGCCAAGTATGAGTGAGAACCAATGGAATGGTAGTATTTTTTTTTTTTTTAGTTTTATACCTAGTTGAAGGGAGCTCTGGTGGCATAGTGTTGGGCTTCTTGTTGCTGCTGTTTTTTGCCTTCGAGTTAACAAAGAAATACCAGAAATACAAGAAGCAGCCGTATTACCAGGAACATCATCAGAAATTCGGCAGTTCTCTGTTGATGTACTTACTGTTGTTTTTGGATAATCTTCAGCACGATTTTGCTTGTGTATGATATTAGTAGTGATACCGTTTGGTAATTTCTACACTCTGGAGAGCCATCTTTGTTTTAGAATGGTAATAAAAATTAATCTCTTCCAGTCAGCTGGCCAGGTAATTGTCCTCCAGATTTCTTGGTACCACCTGGTGAACACATACAGGGCTGCATCTGTTGTTGAAATATGTCAACTGGATCATCAATTCCTGGATCCTTGTTGGTTTTTTTTCTTCTTTTTTAAAAATTCCTTCAGAGCAGCTAGAACTTCTCCATCATCGTCAGTGTCTCTTAATCATATGTTATTTCATTAAATTCTTCTGTCAGCCAGTTCTTTTTGATACAGTGACTCTGTACTTCTGACATTTCTTGGGTCATTCAATAAACTGTCTGTAGCATGCTTGAGTACTCCCACTATAGACTTGAATTTGTTCTTCAGTTCCTTCAGCTTAAGAAATGCCAATGGAGTTCATCTCTTCTGATTATCTGACTCTAGCTCTTTACACAGTTCATTAAAATATTTTGCTTTGTCTTCCTGAGCTGCCCTTTGAGATATTCTGTTAAACTTTTAAAATTTCCTAATTTTTTCCTTTTGCTTTGGCTTCAGGGCATTCTAGATTAATATTCAGGGGTTTTTTTTTGTTTTTTTTTTACTCACAGTCCATTTTGGTCTTTTCCTTCTCCTTTGTCTTTGTAATTACTGCTTGCATTCTTCCTGGATGATATTCTTGATAACCCCACACACAGAGTTTATGTTAATGTTCAAGACCTCAAATCTTTTCTGAGATAGCTTTTAAATTTAGGTGGGAAAGACTCAGGTAGAATTTTACTTTTGTGGATCTGTTTTAATACTTAGTTTTTTATTTTATTTATTTTTTTTAACGTCAGCTTTAAATTGCATGAGTAGTTGATAGAAATGGTTAGAGCCCTGGGATATGCTCACCTTCGACTTCTTAAGTGCACCTTGCACTCACAGTGATTCAAATTATTCCCCCTGAAGTTTGACAAGTCCTGACACTCCATTGATATGCCAACCATGACTCAAATTTCTCAGTATTTATGTTTCATTTTTATTTAAAGAAATGCTTTAGAAACAGATTAAGATTCTGTTCCATATTCATTTTTATAATTTTCATCAGAAAAGAAAACTACAAACATTTTGATAAATGTATTCAAAGATTGTCTGTTTTCAGTTCGGATTTGTAAATAGTCTTTGCTCATAAGCAAACTTGAAATGATCTTTTGAACTCCCAGTATAAATTAGAATAAATCATTCCATGCATATGAAAGCAACAATAAAAAATAGTGAACTCTTTTTTCACTAGTGAAAGAACACAATTCTAACTCTATAATGGAATGTTAAATCAGAGGGACAAAGCTTTAAGTACCAAAATTTAAAAATTTAGAAATGGAAAAAATTATTAAAAATTTCTGTTCCACTAAAAAACACCTTCTGTTCTACAACCATAACTATTACAGTCATTGATACCATAAATCTTCTATCAACAAATAAGTATTTACTTTTTTGCTACTAAAATATTTTTAACATAAGTTAGTTATAAAGGATTGTTGAATCTTAAGATATGGCCTTGACTTTAATCATCATGAGATAAATTGCTGTTAAGATTCTCTGCAATGTGAAGTTGACTATCAGGTAATTAATCTTCAAAGAAATACTACATTGTATTTTTTGAAATTTAAAAAACTTGAATTGTTTTGTGAACTTTAAGATGGCAAAATATAAACTTTAAAAAATTACAATTGAACTTCTAATCCCAACACACATTTAATTGATGGTAAAAATGAAATCTGCAAACATCAAGTGCCTCGAAAAAGAACAACAGCTGGGTAATGAATTTTAAGAACTCCAAATGTCTTGAATTAAAATTACAGAACTACATTTTTCACATTCCAAAAGACTATGAGAAAACTGAAATCCTATTATACAATCACTGACAATGAGTAAAAGCAAGCAGTATGACTCAGAATTTTGTTGAAATAACTGATAACCAATTAGAAAATTGGTAAATGAGTTGAGCATGAAAATGTATTTCAAATTTAATGGAAAATTATGAATAAAATTTAGTAATTAACAAAAAAAACTAAGTAATGTATAATAATAATAGGAAATGAATATTTGGGGGAAAACTAACTCAGTCTCATAATGACAAATAAGGCATAAGAGCATAATTGGACAATTGGAAGGGTGACTACCAGGATGTGTAGAAGGATCCAAAGGGGAAATGGGAGGGGTGGGAGGGCTGAGGGTAGAAAGGGATGGAAATAATGGGGTCACAGCATTTGACGGGTGGAGGGAGGTGGCGAAGGAATTCGGAAAGATCCAGTAGGGAGCTGAAAAGGAGTAACAGTGGTCATAGATCAAATGGTGATTAATTTTATGAAACACAATGTATGGGAATGATTTTATGAAACACCATGTGAATGAAGAAATGTTTGAAACATAATATATATAAATGAAACCCAATGTAAACACATTTTTATATAAATAAATATAAAATAAAAATAAATCTTAAAAAGTCAGTAAGACTTGTCATATTTATGCATAATACATACCCAATATATGGATACTAGGAATTTGTGGTCATAAAAATATTATATGCTACATTATCAACTTTGACAACTATTAAAAATTAGAAAGCTAAGTATATGATAAAAATATAACCATAACAACAGATCTCCTGGTGAACTTATTTACTGGAGAACATTATACTGCGTGAGCTAACTCAGTCTCATAAAGACAAATATAGAATAAGATCAATACTGTAATAATAGAAGGATAACTAGCAAGATGTATATAAAAGTACAAAGAGACAAAGAGAGGGAGAAGGAGGCTGAAAAGTTTTGTGGACAGAGGGAAGGGGTGAAGCAATTAGGAAAGATCCAGTGGGGATCTGAAAAGTTGTGGTTATAGTGGGCATAAATCAATGGTGATTAATTTAATAAAACCCAATGTATTAGAATGACTGTATGAATCAAATATGAATAAAAGAATGTGAAACATAATACATATAAATAAAATACAATGCATATTAATTTTATATGCAAGCCAATAAAAATAAAAATATTTTTTTAAAAAACAAGTGGCAAGAGAATGTAATGTGTCCTTTGCAGCCAGAGATTCCCGTGCCAGTCGGACCAGGACCAACAGGACCGGCAGTGATAGAAGCTGCAGCAGAGACCCAGAGACTTGACAGTGAGAGAGTGGGCCTGGGGACTGCCACCCAACAGAACCAGAACTTGGGACCTTTGGCCAAGCTTTGTGGGAAACTAGGGATGGCAGGGAGAGTCCTAATGGGAAGGATGGAGAGCTTTTAACACTGTCCGAAAGCCATGAGGCTCAAGGCTGAAGTGCTTGTGAGCACATTTTGGAAGCTCTCCTGAGTGATTCCTATTTTAGAAGACTATTTTTCTATGAGTTTTGAAAAATCAGCATAGCAGTTCTGAAGCTCACATCTCCCCATTCTGCACATTATTTGTCAACTAGTTATTATACTAGGAATCATACAGCTGCTGCAACCCCAAAGAAAACACACTATTGCTACTGAATGGATTCCAGAGTTACCATAAAGACAACATACCAAAGCTGTACACCCTTATAGAAGCACATGACCATAGCTTTATCCCATGAAGAGGCTGCTGGGTTTGAACCTGTTTTCTCAGCTAGCCATTGAATCACTATGGTTCCTACAACCAATAATTAACAACAACAAACCCCTGCTGAAATAAAGTCAATTCCAATTCCAAGAGACCTTGTAGAAAAACAGTAGAACTGCTCCTTTAGGTTTGAAAAACTCAGTTTATGGAAAGCAATCTCCTTAATCTTTCTCACAATGAGCAGTTAGTAAGTTCAAACCATCAAACTTTTGGTTAGCAAGTCAATGCCTTAGCCACAGGACTGTGATAGCTCCGCAGTCATCAATGAATCTCTGATTTCCTTTATCCTTTTTTTTTTAATTAATTTCAATGAACATTTACAGAGATTTTAGATTTCCATTCATTCATTGTTGCACTTTTCTTACTGCCCACCCCACCCCCAGCCCCAGTTCGCTCTTCTCTTTGAAAAGCAAAAGAAAAATTCCTTCATTGGTATACAATCCCCCCACATCTCCCCACCCCAATCCTAAGTATACTCCACTCTGCAACCTTTATTCTGGACTCTTATGATAATCACAATGCCCTATAATATATTGTTTTTAAAGTGTTCTCTCCCTTATCGATGTCAATGCAGTATCCATAATTAATCCAGTTTTTCTCATTCTTACCCCAACCCCGATGTCAGTCCCATTCTACAGCAGTGGCACTATGCAGTGTTTGTCCTTTTGTGACTAAGATATTTCACTCAGCATAATGTGCTCCAGGGTCACCCATTTTTAATAATATTGCATGAGTTCCTTGTTTTCCAATGCGGTTTCACATATATACTGCTTCTCCAATCACAAACTATACTCTGCTTTTCATCTTTGTAAACAACACTGACATTTTATCATGATCTGTTGAAGAGATTATAGTAGAAATGAGATTCTTGGACTTCAGAATTCAGATTTGCCAAGCTAGCCATCTGTACTGGCTACATACAGAATTAAAGGTATCTGATTAAAATATCTAGCCTAAACACCATATGAATACAATTGCACAATACTAGCATATCCAGTCAACACACAGATGCAAGAGAAAAAGTAACTATTATCACCACTAATTTCTGGAGTGGCTTGTTAAGCAGGAATAGATATTTCAAATGGTGTTTACTTTCTTCAGATGATGTTAAGTGATTTCAGAAAATATATAATTGGGAAAAAAATCTTCCCTGTGTACATGACAGAGCAGCAACACCAAGAGAACATAATAACATACATGTTGTTGTTGATTGCCTTCTAGTCAAGCACGACTCATAGTGACCCTATGAATAAAAGGCCTGAAGCCCCTTTACAACAATTGACATTTATCAAAATTCATAGCTTCTGGAGGCATGTTGTTTAGGAAGTAGATGCCACTCCTGCTTCCAAATAACATGCATAGTAGGCATTTAATGTCATTCAAAATGGCATTACTACTTCTAGTATTCCAATCAATGTAAAGTAATGAATCCAGAATGGCCTGGATGCCATAGTAGTCCTGCCACAGAAGGTATTGTGTATGCTCACACAATGAGGCATCTATCACACACCTGAAATACTAAAATAGAGCACCTAATCACTGCTTCCTCTTAGATACTGTATTGAGATTATGTGCTACTTTGTTATCTTCTTTGTTTGGAATGATGCATTATAATTTAAAATGACATAAAAATCTCACTGGTGTGATGATTTTAAGTGATAAGTCTTTATAAAAGCATAAGCAAAATTAACTACTATTTTATGACTATCTGGTTGACTACGAACCCTGCTTCAAATGTCCAAATAAGAAGGTTTCAGATATTCTAGCTTCATAAAACTAAGTTGCCATCAGGAAGATTATATTCTATTCTGGTCTCAACTTTAATGCTCAGTATGTCTGTTCTTTATGCCTCATTTTACTGGACAATTAGAATGATAATACCTTTCCCCATATACATCACAGAAAATTTGTTCAAATAAATGAGATAATATATGTGAAAGTGATTCTGAAGACTGCTCTAGAGGGTAGTTAATGACACAAGAGAAAAATATGAGACATGTACTATAAGAGTTGGAGGGTAATTTAGAGGTCATGCTATGCAAGAATTTTTAATACAAAAATCTCTTAAGCCTTGCTATTCACCTTGTGCTTGACCTACATAGTAAGGTGGGTCATTTCATTTGCAGACAGCTCTAATTATTATTAATAAACTTAAATAATCTGTGTCCTTGTCATTTCTGCACTTTACCCATATTATTTTTCCTCCAGAGCACTGCAGAATATTTCAAGACTACCCTTATTCAATTTACTTCAAAGTGTATTATTAGAATTTAAAGTAGTACTTGAGCCACTGGCTACCGATGTAGATAATCCAGGATAGTAAAACAAGGGGTATGATCTTCATTCCATGCAATCTAATGGAGATTAGCAAACATGTTAAGGAATTAATGTTCTTCAATGTGCTAGCTATTATAAAAATAACAATGGATACAAGACACACAGAGTTTCCATGGAGGGAGTTATCCATACATTGATAAAGTTGAGAAAAGGTGTCTCCAAAACCAAACCTTATTCTGGAAAAAGAAGAAGCGAGTTGACAGAAGAGTAAACAATAACAACTCTGAAGTTATAGTCTCAAAATCTTCTCTTCATAAAGCATTTATAATCCTTAAGCAACCTTTATATTTTTTATACTATGTAATTTACAGATACACTCACTTTTCAGTCGGTTAAACTAGAATCATTTTTATGAAAGCTGTAACTCTGATTAAGGAAGAAGAGGGAAAAGAGAAGTAGTAGCCTAAGTCCTGATTTTTGTTGTTGCTGTGATGGGCTGAGTCAGAACATACCCATAGCTGACCCACAAGCAGGTTTTTAGAGGCAGTTAATCTCATGGGAGGAGAATGCTCATCCTTCTGCGGAACAACTGGTGGATTTGAACTGTGTGCCTTGGGATTGCAGTGCAGCTTCTTACCACTAGGCCACCAGAATTCTCTATTTTTGTTAGTTACTTTCAAAGAAATACTGACTCAAGATTACTTCATTTGCAGAGCAGAACTACTCCTAGATAGCAACTACACAGAGACGTTCTTCTGCTGGTATCAGCAACACTGTGTCTTGCTTATATTTTCTGAGCCACGGAAAAGTGCAGAAGAAAGCAGCATTCTAGCCTCTTGTGTACAAAGAAAAAGCGATGCCATTTTTTAAAAACCAAATCTTTTAATCCTATCTTTGCTATACTTTCCGTAGGTGTGGTGCTATGACGTTTTTACTTTTCTATCCATTGCCTCAGGTATTCCATAAACCTTACCACATGGTCAAGTGGGAATGTGTAAGCAAAATGAATCTTTAAGGTTCCACTCATTATCTTTAGCTCCCCTGGGGGTGCAGTCTCCATTTCCCTCAACTGGGGACACATGGTTTACCATTGAAGAATGTCTTCTACATCATCAATAGCTGAGAGGCCAATGTAAAAGAGAACTAATCATCCAGACTCTGGAGAGACTGGCACTGAGGAGCATGGCAGAGCCAGCGCCAGAGGTCTTGCCGGCTAGATGACTGAAGGAAGAGCAGATGTGGGAATGCTATGAGATGAAGTTTGCTGGATGACTGAGGAAACATGATGATTCTTACATTTGGGTTGCATAACTGAACTCAGAATTTAATTTGTTGACTGAGAAGCTGTTTAAAGTAACTGAGGAATTGTGTTATGCTGTTAATCTGGTTTGGGGCTGCTGTTCAGTAATCCTGACCTTTCAATTTGCATCCCTCCCCCTCAATTTATTTCCCTAACAAATGTAACACAAATGGAAATAGAAAAAGAGATTCTGTAAAGTCTGTTGGGTATTTGCAATGAACCTAGTGATTAGGAGAACTAAATGCAGGAGCTTAGTTGACCATTTCTGACCTTGTGGGATTATTTTTTATACTGTAATTGTTGCTGATTGGGAGTTAGCACAAAGGTCAAATTTAGCCTTTATAGTTTTTTGCTCCATTTACATTATAGCTCAAATCAATTCTTCTTGACAAAACATATAATTTAATATTTATCCTTTAAAATTTTATTTTGTGGTTCACTGTTATTGAATCCAATAATATGAAATTAGTTTAATTATAATTTTTCATTTATATTATGTCAATTTTTTATGACATCTGAATTCCTAAAAGAAGCAAACAAACAACAATAATATATCCTAAGTGCTCATTTAAAGAACTCATTTAAAGAAAAACATGGAAGGTGGGAGAGAAAAAAACTCAGGGAAGGACCATAAGCAATTTCCATCATTTTACCTTTGACTTTATTCTGAGATTCTGGTAAACAATGCTCTCTTGCATGAATGTTTTTCTCTTCTTCTCTTTCTCCTTCTCCTCCTCCTCCTCCTCCTCCTCTTCTCCTTC
>NW_006399758.1:31374072-31375347 GCF_000299155.1 Elephantulus edwardii | reverse complement strand
TCTCTCTCTCTCTCTCTCTCTCTCTCTCTCTCTCTCTCATCTGTACTCACCATTTCTTCAGAGTTACTCTCCAGGAAATTTCACATAAAAATGTTAACAAAACCTCTAAACATAATCCATTTCCTTACCTCCACTTCACTTCTAACTTTGCTTTTCTTCTGTTACTCTCTAAAGAATTTCACTAAATAACCTATTTCCCAAAGAACAACTGGGTTAAAATAGCTCTAAATTTTTATGCATAAAAATGTTATCAGCCTATTTTATTATAGATTTTTACTGGGAATGTCAAGTATGTGCACAAGCATTAAATGCACCTCTCCATTAGATACTTTATGCTTCAAACAGAAAGGGGATACTTTGCTTAGATATGGTGTCTATTGTCCTCTCTCCCAGAATCACTTCCAGCAGTCCAACAATTCATCACAAATGAAGCGTGATGTCATTTTTGACCTCGTATTAGATGGCATATTGTTAGCATCACTGTGATGATGCTGATGAAAATTTATAACACCGAAAGGATGGTCTGCTATGAACTTTTAGCATTTTATGGCTGCACTTAGCATTTTGCAGTCTCATTAAATAATTAAGTAGATATTCATATCGTCAAAGGAGCATTGCTCTAAGTACGACCCCTCAACTCCAGGCACAGTCTCCAGTAATTAGATTTTAAGCAGGTAAAAACAATGAAATCCTGTATAAATTTTTCTCTATAATTCTATGATTCAATAATCTGTGACCTAATGCTCCATAAACTCACTCAAGCTGAAAGCGGGGCTCCACCAAGCACCTAAACAGCTTCCCATTACCTTCACTGACCAGACTGTTCACACACGATCTCTAACCATTTTCCTGATTTTATCAAGGATAAATTTTATTGGTTAAAAAAAGAACACATTTTTTTGAACCTAAACTTGCCACAAATTTATATTCAGAGTCATAAATCATTTAATTAACACCTGCTGTGTTCAGACATTTTCTCATTTAATCCCTCTACCAATCCTTTAAAATACCTAGTATAAGATACACAGATGAAAGTAGGTAAGTTTATGGCTTAAGGAACAGAAGCCCTGTTAAATTCCTATACTTACACGCTATCTGGTAAAGGAAATTGCTTAGCCTCTGTACTTCAATTTCCTAATTTAGAAAGCAGAGATGATCATTATGGCACCTATCCCTGAGAGCAGTTTCTGAATTAAGTTAATTCCCTTAAGACCCTTAAAAAAGATCATGAATTCTGACACACAAAGATCAAATCACTGGCTGAAAGGGGCACAG
>NW_006399758.1:31358778-31372793 GCF_000299155.1 Elephantulus edwardii | reverse complement strand
CAAGATCCATCTAACATCAGCTACAATATCTCTAGTACCATGACCCCTTTTTCATAGTGGATTTTTCCATCTTTTAATTTTTATTTTTTTTAAATAGAAACAAGATGGTACAAAAGGTGTAGCTTTGGACTAGTAGATGAATGATTAGCAGTTAGACCTCATCCAGGAGTACTTAGGAACAAAGGCCTGACCTCTAGTTCCAAAGGGCATAGCCTTGAAAGAGACTCTGTACACATGAGATGGCCATGGGTCAGAATCAAGGCAATCAATAGAAACACTGGACAAAATGGAATGTCAGTTAGATTCAAGATCAACCTTAAGGTGTGTAAGACAGGATGCAGTGCCTCCTTTAAAATTACCACTTTCGAAAATAAAAAAGCTCAACCTGCTGCAGCTGAGTCAACTCAAACTTACTTATGTAAAAATGAAGCTGATCCATCAGTCGATGACTGATTTTTCAGAAGTAGATCACTAATCCTATCGTCCAAAGCACAACTGGGCAGCTTTGAACATTCCGGTTTGCATCTTTCGGTTAGCACATTAGCTATACCACTCAAGGACTCCATTTATTACACTAAGAAAAACCCGTTGCCTGCTATTTGATGTACAGAATATGCCCCGACGTAATGAAAACTGCTATAGGTAGTAAAAGAGAAGCTGTTACTGACAAGGAAAAATTCCTGTGTGGAAACTAGAAATATTCTTTTTTGTGAATACATTTTAAGAAACAGATCTCCATGTACTTTTGCACTTAATTTGGCTTTTCCCTTTGACTATCTGGGGAATTTCTAAGGCTAAAAACTAGAACAGAAAATGTAGTATCCTAAAACAGCTGACAGATGTTGACAAACAAGCCAACATATATAGCCCTTCGCAACCTCAGAGATAATTACATCCTCCACGAGTAATCAGACATACCCTTTCCTGCTCTGGCCTTTGGCGGACCTGTGTAATCATGGTAAATTGCCTCTTCTGCTGTGACACCACATAGTTCATGATATTAATCTATGTCTTTCAAAATATTTTAAGTGAAACCTTTCTATAATGATAATAATTTCGCTAATTTATATCCTCATTTATGCTGTTACTAGTTCTAAAAAGGAGAGAATCTTTCTAATTTAGTATAAAACAAGAATATATACGATATTGTATTCACTCATCCATTTCAATAAAACTGGTCTTGAAAAATTCAAATCAAATTTCTACTAAAACCTATGTAAGTGCCTATTTAGCTATACCAGATATGCAGCTACCATTTATTCATTTCCTACTCACATTTTATGACATGTCTACAATTAGCCAACATTAAAAATATAAGGCATTCTTCTAACATTTTAACTGATGGAATACTAACTCAGTTTTTCCATATTATTTTATAAGCTTCTAGAAATCAGTCACTACATTATATTCAGTCATCTCCTCTATGCCTGATACATTCACAAAATTTTTATTGAATGAATCTTTGTATCTCATTCAACACAGCTTCTTTCTTATGAGAGGGAGAGTCTATCATATAAAAAAAATAAAATATACCAGTTAATATGCTACAAAATATGAAGAATGTTGTCAGAAATTAGTAGCTAATGCATATGTTATTGTTGTCCTTAAATATCACTAAGTTTGACTCGTGGCCACCCTATGATCAATGAATTTGAACTCTGCCCTATATCTAACATACTTGATCCCACTGATACAGTCACTGTGTCAATCCATCTTGTCAAGAGGTTTATGCTCTTTCAAACCCTCAAATTTTCCAAGCATGATGTCTTTTTCCAAAGACTGAACCCTGTGAAAAGCACACCCCAAATTTCACCACCCTTGCTTCGGAAAGGAGCATTCTGCTTCACATCCTCCAAGATATATTTGCTTAGGCCTCACATTAGGTAAGGCCCCATTCTAAGTGTTACGATTCACACAGTCAAGTGCTTCATTCCTGTCACAAAGTTCATGTTTTCCAACTACTGATCCTTCTTTTCTGTTCCCAAATTTTGCATTCCCATCACCCATTATTATTAATGCATCTTGATTGCATGTTTGACTGATCTCTGACTGTAAAAGTTGGTAGAAATCTTGTATTTCCTCTTCTTTGGCTCTGGTTGTTGGTGCATATATCTGAATGATAGTGAATGATATTCACTGGACTTCCTTTTATGTGTATGGATATTTTTCTGTTGCTCACAGTATGGTCTCAAAAGCAACAGGGGTAGCTGAACTGTGCAGAAGAGACTCTGGACCCCTGTGTAAATTTTTTGTCCTAAACACGATAGCATAAAACCCACTTTGTAAATGTTACCTGCTTTAGCTTTCTAAGTAGTATAAAAAGCACAATAAGATCTCCCATACCTAAGGTAAAAAAAAAAGACTTGTAAAAGTTTCCGAGGGCTTACTTAACTGTCATGTTGCATAAAGCAAACACTTTGTCAACATTACTCCTTGCAGAACTTTAAGAAAGCATTTAATACTGAAGAATTAGGAATAAATAACTTTGCAAAGCAAGAGTAGAAATCAACTGGCATGCTAACATTGGAGTAGAAGGTCAATTGGGGGAGATACTGTTCAAAGTACAGTCTTTAGAATGGATGGTTTCTTGTTTACAGTGGTGGCAGTAGAGTCATGTGGTCTAGCAGTCTATTTTCTATTCATTACATACTGTTTTGCCTTGAATGTGCTGATAAATCTGTAGTAGAAGTTTCTAAGAAAGTACACAGGAGACACTGTTTGAAAAATTACCTTTTGCACTAAGGAAAATTGGTATCAACTACATTTTTAAATTCTGTACATGATTCACTATTCTTTTTTATTCACAATTCAGAAGTATGAGCATGTGTTTATTTCCCTAAGGAAGAGAATCCATATAGTTTTTTATATCCACCTTATAATTTCCTATAATTAATATTGTAAGCAAAATTTTAACCCAAACAAAATTAAAATGTGAATATTTTTCTTATAAAATAGAAAACAAAGTCAATTAACACTGGGGCAATGCCATCATTACATTAAATTTCAATATAAATTGAACATGAAAATAAGATAAATTTGTAATTCTGTTTGGTACTTACTGTGCATTTGTTTGTCTAAATGTTTTTTTCAAAAATTTTTTTTTTAAAATTAACAAGATGGTAACTCCAAGTTGACCATCACAATATTAAAAATATTTTTTAATACTACTAAAAAATAGTTCTCCTTGTAGGGGAAGGGTGCACAATCTCCTCCCATGTGATTAATGGCTTCTGAAAATCCTCTGGTAGATCAGTTATGGGCCAGCTCTGACTCAAAAGTATATAGCAACAATACCAAAACTAAAACAAAGATGAATTTGGAAAAGAACTTGTCACAAATGTGAAATACTATGTTCAGAGAATTTAATTTTTAGCTTCCTTTTTATATTGTCTTGATTTATGAAGCAGGTCTTCAGGCACAATAAATTAGTAAAAAAATAAGAATATGCAGAAATAATACCATAGTATTTTTATTTGGTTGAAGAATATTTTTCCATTTTTTTTCTTTGTTAAAAAAAAATCACCTGCTCATATTCCTTTATTTATGTTATAGTATTCTTGTGTGTTGTGGTTATTTCTGTTGTTAGATGTCATTGAGTCGAGTATGCCTCCTAGCGACCCTATGAACAATGATCTGAAACCCATCCTACCCTCTGCCTGACACACTAGAGCCCATTGTGGAAGTTACTGTGTCAATCCACCTGATTGAGGATCTTCCTCTCCCTCACTGACCATCCACCCTTTCAAATATTAAGTCCCTCTCCAAGGAATAGTTCCTCCTCACAACATGCTTGAGGTAAGTGAGGCAAAACCTCATCATTCTTGCCTCTAAAGAGCACTCTGGTTGCACCCTCTCTAAGACATATTGGTTTGTTCTTTTGGCATCCATGGGACGCTCAGGGCTCTTCTCCAACACCATAGTTCAGCATCACAGAAGAAAAAAGAATAATAAATTAATACCACTTTTCATATTTCTCCTCCTGGTATTTTTTTTCCAATAGGCTTATCAATAAACCTCAAACTTAGAATCTTCTTCCACACAAAGTATAAAAATAAAATATCTCTGCCACTGGGTATGGATCAATTCATAGAGATACTAATTTCACTGTATATCCAACATCAGTCTATAGGAAGGAGACTACTCAAGTTTCTCCCACACAACAGTGTTGGATCCTAGTGGCAGGAGACATGTGGCCTTTGACTTAGCCAACTTGCTCAAGCTTATACCAATACACGTATGAAGGAGGCATATTTTAGGTATCAGTGACTCAACCACAATTCACAGCAACCCTCTACACAATAAATCTGAAATGTGCTCTGTCCAGTGGCATTTTATGAACTCTAACATACTCGAGTCCATTGTTAGTTATCATGTCAATCTGTCTTGTTAAGAATCTTTCTTTTATGATCCTTTTTTCCACCTTTCCCAGCATGATGCCTTTTTAAGGATTGACTCCTCCTAATAACAGGCCTACAGCATGTGAGATGAAGCTTCAGCATCCTTGCCTCTGAAGAACATCTGTGTTGCACTGCCTCCAGGACAGACATGATTGCTCTTTTGCCGTTCCATGAGATAGTCTGTATTCTTCATGAACATAACTCAAAGGCATTGATTCTTCTGTCATCCTTTCTCATTGTCCAATGTTCAGATGCACAGGAAAGCAACAGAAAATGCCATGGCTTGGATCAGGTACATTTTAGTGTTGCTGGAAAAAGATACTTTCTCAATGTAGAAGCAAGTTAGGATACTTTTGAGTAGACATGAAGACTTGGCCCTCTTGGCAGGAAAACCTATAAGGAGCCTACTAGGAAAAAACTGTAGGTTAACAAATAGAAAATACTTTGTGTGACAAATCATAAGATTATGAGAACTGTTCCTTGTTATGCTGTTTCAGAATGTTAATCCTGGGACATGCCTATGCTAAACAAATCATATCTTGGAAATGTGATATATCTGTAAACAGTTTATAAGATGTGGATCAAACAGCAATTATGAGTATGTTTGTTCTTTTATTTGCGCTTTTGTAAAAGGAATTTCAAGAGTCATCCCAGAAGCAAATGTTCTATTTTGGTTTTTTTGTTTTGTTTTGGTTTTTTCCCACCTCAAGATAAATGCCGTATTAATTGCTCGCTTGCTGGAAATAAAGTGCTTAGACTCGATGGAGTTATAAGACCCTTGCTCCCTGACTTTATCTCTGTCTCTTATTTCCAAAATCACCCAAATCCTCTTTTAGAAACCTCTTCCTGTTGAATTGGACTCGACATCTCAAAATAAAAAGAAACCTAAGTACTAACTTTGTAATTATTGAATGTCATGCATGGATTTATCTAGATTTAACTTTGATTTTAAAGAATTAAAAAGACATAATTACTATACTTTTTTTTTCTATTTTAAAACTATCACTCACTCATGGTTATGGAGTGGCAAACGACTGATAGCTAATTTTCCACTGATCTTCTTGCTATAAACTGCACACAAAGAAATTGCCCATATTTATCCTGAGAATCTGCTGATGGGCCACAATGCCCAGAAAGGCATGACTTTTGAATTGTAATACTATATGAGTCCATATATTATATTATCACACCATCATCTTTGTTTTATAATCTTCAAGATATGGAGAATTTTTATAAATACAGACAAAAATTAATTTTGTATCTCAGACTGTTAGATCTTGGTAATATGCTGAACTCAACAGCTTATCGAGAAAATGTAGTTGCTGAGTATTTTAATGAGAACATTTTAAGCGAGAGTTTTGCTTTGTTTTCTTCTCACTAAACAAATAGGTCTGTCTTGGAGATGGTGAAACCAAGTCTCTTCTTAGAGGCTAAATTTTTAAAGCTCCACCTCACTTACTTTCAGCACGTGGCCAGGAGAGATCAGTCCTTGGATAAGGACATCATGCTCGGAAGGGTGGACAGACAGCTCAGGAGAGGGAGAACACGGAGAAGATGAATTGGTACAGTAACTGCGGTGATGGGGATTGGTTTGTCAGAGTTAATGATACTGGCTCAGGACAGGGAAGGGTTCAGAGCTGCTGTACATAGGGTCGCTATGCATCACAGATGACTCAATGGCACATAACAACAATAACATACTATGACAGGTTTGGAAGCAGGAGTGGCATCCACTTCCTAAACAACATGTCTCCAGAAACTCTATGAACTTTGATAAACATCAATAGTTGTAGAGAGGCTTCAGGCCTTTTGTTTTTAGGGTACCTATGGGTCAACTTGAAGATAATCATCAACAACAACAACATAGATTTCAGAGGGCTACAGATAAACATTTATGCAAACTCTTTTACCACTTGTATATAATTGTAAATTTCATGGACATCAGAACAGATGTCAAATAACTGTATATGGCTAACTTCATTGAATTTTGGTAGTACAAGGACAGAATTTAAGTCACATTTTAATCTAGGTTATGAAATTCAAGGCATGCTTATTTTAATTACTAATTATTTTAATTAGTAATATCATATTGCTTTGAGTGTCTTGTTTTTTGTTATTTTGGTATGAAACTATTACATCTGTGATGTTACTGTTGTTAGGTGTTCTCAGTTGACTTCAACTCTTTTGACTCTTTGAACAACAGATAGAAATCTTGCCTCATCCTTCATCATCCTCACAATCTCGACCACGCTCAAGCCCATTTTTCCAGTCACTATGTCAACCTACATCATTAGTCCATTTTAATTCATAATATTTACCTTGTATCAGAAAAAAAAAATCGTCTTTTGTTCAAGAAATAAATACTCCCTCCATGACTATGAAGTAAGCAAATATATAAAAAAGATAAATCTGAATTCTTTATTGCCTTAATATAGTCAAGCCGGATAATTTAGATTCAAGGCATATATCAAACTAACATTGAAAGGCCATGTCCCTGAAGCAAGCTTTGTTGATTGTCTTCTTTTCATTCTGTAACACACACACACACAAACCCACCCAAGTCTTTCTATAATATGAAACTGCAGCTACTTATAAGCTCCCATTTTAAAAGCATATAAATATAAATTTGAGTTATACAGATATTGCAAGCCGAATCTCAAAATGATTGATTCTCAGCCCAAAATATCCAATAACATCAGCATAGATAACAAGAAAGAGAATGAGAGGAAAATCAACCCTCCCCCACCCCTCCCTATCCGCAGCTTCATAATAAAAATCTGTAACGAAAAGAGAGAAAGATTTTGGAGAAAGACTGCAAGATGACTAAGAACTATGCAAAAGCAGACTATTTTAAGAGCAAGAGAAGAAACCATCAAATTACTGGTGTTATTGTGAGGGAACAATTATAGAACCATCATTAATGATGTATGAATTCTGAAAAGCAAAAGCTCCTAGGTAAATGAGGAGGGGCACGTCAGGTGTTACCCCCTGGGAAAGGCATAAAGTTGTTTGCTGTCAGCAGATTATTTGGTCCAGGCATGATATAGCTGCTGAATAGCACCATTACTGACTAATCCTTACTTCTAATTACTCCCATGAGTCCCCTGAATCGTTCCTCAAGCTGTAAGCTTGCGTCTCGCCAATTTCTTCATAAGCTTCCTGAAGAGACATCTCATGACAGCCTAATGGACCCAACCACACTTGTCGCAGTCAGATATTTTAGAACTTAGCATACAAATTGATGTATCTTTTTATTTGCTCTTATATACACAATGGCATCTTCTCAACAGCTAAAGAAGGAAAATGACAACATGCACTTTATTATTATTATCACTTATTAACTTAGTAATCATATGCATGGGCACTGTTTTGTTTTGAAACAGTGTTTCACTTAAAAAAGTGTTTTTCTAAAACATAGTCACCTGACAGAATACACATAGGGATTGCTTCTCTTTGGGTGTCAATTTAAGAGTTACAGATGCATACAGAGCAAGGATAGACAAGATTCCGCAATTTATTTTAGTTTTACAATTGAAACTCTGGCAAGTTGTTTGCCATAATACCCCATCTGAAACAGCAAAACTGTGAGCAGATGGTGAGCTGGTGCAGTTCATTTAGACATGTCTGGATTATTACACTTGAAGGGGTACTTTATTATAGGCCTCAGAAAAATAATAAGAGAAACTCTATCCAGATTAATTCAGGTTAAACCATAGTTTTATTTAACATTTCACTAATAATTGAGTCCTACATTCTATTATGTGTTTACAGTTTTCCAGGCATTTTACCAAATGTTTTATAATTGAATCACTGAACACTGAATTGAATCACTGCACAAAGTTACAGAAATCAACGTCAAATAGACCAAATTTTCTCACCTACGAAGGGACACTACAGCTGGTACAGTAACCTTGAGGGGAAATTAGTAATGTGCTGGTTACCATAAATTATGTGCAACTAATAATAAATAGTTTGCAAATATCCTGATTCTATAAAATTCTTGGAAAAAACAAGTCAAAAGGCTCTAAGATGTCATTGAAAAATGAAAAACTGAACATTTATGGAGACTAGTTAAGTGAATGCCAGAGAACTGTTGATGTACTTAAAAAGCATGGGAGACATGCTATTCTTACAGGAATCAGGGATAAAGCCCATAAAGCCCTTTGTTTTGAACCATTCGCAAGCATTTACATTTTTATGTATATGTTCTTAAAGGAGTAGTTGTTTATCTGAGTGTATTTATGTATTTCTATTATTATTTTTCTTTCTGTTGTTGAGTTACCTGTGATTCATAGCAACCTTGCATACAACAGGTCTGAACCCTGGTCTATCTTGAACCAGTCTCATTGTCTCTGATGCACTTACCCCCATTAACCCAATCACTCAGTCAATCCACCTCATTCATGGTCTTATTCTCTTGTGTGGTCTCTCCACCCTTCCAAAGATGACATCCTTCTCCAAAGACTGGTTTCTCCTTGCAAAATACCCAAAATATGTCAGACAAAGCTTCAAAATCCTCACCTCCAAGAAGTAGCCTGGCTTTACCCTCTCCGAGATAAACATGTTTGTTCTCCTAGAAATCTATGGTATATTCAATACTCCTCTCCAGAACCACAACTCAAAGTCATCAGTTCTTCTGTCATCCTTAGCCACTGTTCAGATCTCTAATGGATAAAAAATAATTACGAAGACCATGGCCTACGTCAGGTGCACTTTAGTATCTAGACTGAGAACTGTCCTCGTCAGTACTCTGGAGAGATTCCTGACAGTAGATTTTCCCAGTGCAATTTGTCTTTTGATATCCTGGCGGCTGGTACCAAAAGCATTAATTATGGAACCAAGCTGACTAAAGCTGGTAACAATCTTAATCTCTTTACCACCTATCATGATACTTCCAATTGGCCCAGTGGTGAGAATCTTTGTTTTCTTAATGTTGAGCTTCAATCTATATTGAAGGCTGAAGTTCTTGACTTTCTGCAGCAAGCGCTTCAGGTCCTTTTGTTTTCAGGAAACAGGGTTGTGTTATCTGCATAACAGATTGTGGATGAGTTTTCTTTTTATCCTGATGTCAAATTCCTCCTCATGGAGCCCAGCCACCTGGATAATCTGTTCCTCATATAGATTGAAAAGTTATAGAGATAAGATGCATGCCTGATGTATACCTTTCCTGATTTTGAACCATGCAGTACTTCTTGCTCTGTTCTAATGACTACCTCTTAATCCAAGTGTAGGTTTCACATAAGCACAATCAAGTGTTCTGGGAACTCTATGAAGTGGAGGACCTGGAGCATCTGCTGAACAAGGTCAAGGACTGCTGTCTTCAACATGAGTTAAAACTAAACATCAAGAAAATGAAGATTCTCACCACTGGGCCGATTGGCAGCACCGTGATAGATGAAGAAGAGATTGAGGTTGTTCACAGTTACAGCTTGCTCAGCTCCACAGTCAACACTCTTGGCACCAGGAGTCAGAAAATCAAAGAATGAATTACATTAGGAAAATCTGCAGTCGGGGACCTTTCCAGAATGCTAAAGAGCAACGAAGTCAGTCTAAAGACTAACATGCTCCGATCCAAGCCATGGTTTTTTCATTGTTTTCTATGCATCAGGGAACTGGACAATGCCTAATGATAATGGAAGATGAATTGATGCCTTTGAATTGTGGTTCTAGATAAGAGAATAAATAGTTTTGTCCTGGTGAAGGTAAAACCCAATTGTTCATTGGAGGCTGAAACACGGTTGTTCCTTGGAGGCAGGGATTTTGAAGCGCCATCATTCCTACCTGCTCTTTCCAGGAAGATAACAGTCCTTGGAGGAAGACATTGTGCTTAGAAGGGTGGAGGGTTAGTACAGGAAAGCAGGACCCTGGATGAAATGGATTGAGAGAGTAACTGAGGTTATTGGGGTAAATGTGTCAGAGACGGTGAGAGTGGCTCAAGATTGGATGGCATTAGAGCTATTGTGCTATGAGTTGCAATTCACTTGATGGCACATAACAACAATCATATGAAATAGATACTTCTGTACTTCTATATAGTTTCTTTTAGGGAGCTCTGGTGCCTAGTGGCAAGAAGGTATGCTGCAATCCTGAATGCATGTGGTTTGAGGCCACCAACTGTTCTACAGAAGGATGGGAAATCTCCTCCCCTAGGATTAACTGCTTTTGAAAAATCCATCAGAGGCTCAGCTATGGTTCAGTTCTGATGCTATAGTACACAACAACAGCAGCATATAGTTTATTTTACAAATTAGTAAACGGAATACTGATTTGTTCAACTTCATGAAATTATTAATAAGTAAAATTGCTACTGGCTGACCACAGATATCATCATTTATAAGCTTATCTTTTTAGTGATGGTGCTTTAGTGAGGGCCATATAGCGTAGCCAATTCAAAGACAAACAGTTCAACCTACCTGAATTGGGTTGGATGCATGGCAGAATAATGGGCAATTACCTCCACTGTTACTTACAGTCTATAAAAACCTGCTGTAGGTTCAGCTATAAGTTGGTTCCAACTTAACCCACATTAACAGTAGCATAAATAACTGACAAGTTTCCTGGGTGTTACAAAGCACTCGACTACTAACCTAAAGAATGACAGCTTTCATTGCCTGAGAGAAGCTTCTAAACATAGGCTAGAACTCTGCCTCTGAAATATCATCATCGTGGGAATCCTATGGTGCAGTTCTACTATGCATACACAGGCTCTCAAGAAGTGGGAGTGTACTCAGTAACAATTAATAACAACAACCTCAGTAACAAAATACCATAGTGCATGACCAGCAATCTTGCTCTAAAATATGGCACAAGAGGAAGAGAGAAGAGAACGGAGGGAGTTTAAGGACAGAAAAGGGAAGGACAAGGAAGAAGCCCACTGACAAATCTATTCCACCTCTATTGTTTATGTTTGTGGCTGCACGAAGCTCTTAACAGTTAACTCCAGATGCAATCAGGATTCATCATTCTTTCAACGTCAAATGCTTAAACTGAGCAAATACTTACTCCTCTTGTAATGAGCAAGCCTCTCCTAAAAGTCACCACTACTGCACTATTACTGTATCCCGGGCTTAATTGCTCTGTGCACACGGTTTTCTCTGAAGCTCTGCATTTGCTTTCAAAGTTGCACTTCTTCTTTGTCAATTAAGATTCCTCCCGGGCGATGCTTTAATTATTGAAAAGTTCTTCTTTGTAGTGGGGGTAAATCTGTCTCCAAATAACCTTTTTCATTGACTCTGAAGCTGCAATCTAGGGCACTATAAACCTTTCCCCACCCCCTCCACCACAAGCATTTCTTTATATTACTTAAGTGTGGCAGGATGCATACCCCTGAGTCAACTCTCATATAGGATAAACATTTACTTTAGTGTTAATAAACGTTCTTATGAAATATGCCATCAAAACTGTAGCAGCATCTTAGATGTGATTCAAGTGCTCACAGTCACACAGCTAAGACAATAACAATATGGAGAATGTTTATGGGTGAGAATTTCATCAGGACCTAATTAGCTTCCTTCAAGTATTTTTTAAATTACCATTTTTTAACCTTTAGGCCACCAATATAAGAAGTTTAAATTATTTTATACTGATTACACTCTGATAATAATTTTTTATCTGATTTTTTTTTCTTTGTGTATCCTAATAGAAAGTATATAAGATGTTGACGCTTATCTTCCAGTGTCTGTACCCTCTTCCTTTTTTGTTCAGTGTAAATTCTCAGCAGGTTTTTGTGTTTCTGTGCATTTGCTAGCAGAGACTTTGAGTGCCCATTATTACTAGCTTTCCAGGGATGTGTGCATAAATAACAATCTTGGAAGAAAGAGATAGCATCACCCTCTGGGAAGGGACAAGGGGCAGATTTGTTTGCTTATGAGGATAATAAAGTCATGGTACCTTTTAGGGACAAGATTGAACAAGTTTCTTTTCAGGCCTTTACAAAGACCAGTTTTCTAAGCTCAGGATTTTTTGGCAGTGATATAAACCCGCTAGCTGGGCAGCATCCACCCAAGTTTCTCCATGTTCTCCCTGCGGGAATTAGGGACAAGAAACTGGAAAATCCAGTTTCCTGCTATTAATAATTTGTAAAGTCCTTTGTCTCTGAATCAGAAATCTTGGGGTTTTTACCAGCATCCATGAGAACTTGCACATAAGGTAGAATCTTAGACCTTTATACTTTTCTTGATGCAGCCAGAATCAATTCCCAAATTTGAGTAAATGAAACTGCAGATGACATCAGCTCTTCACCTTTGGTATTTCCACCTGTGAAATTGAGACGAGTTGTGACTCTTCACCTGTAAATGAAATGCATCGTAATGGAAAATAAGTGGCTATTTTTCTTTTCTCAGATGATAATATTTGAGGTAATTTGCTATAAAACCAATACTGCTAACACTCAAAAAGGGCTTCAGAAAACTAAAAATATTACTGACTGGAGACTGCACAGCAGTCAGCAGGGAGGACTGTGAAGGAATTGTTAGTGGAAACCTCATGACCTTTGAGACGTGTCTAAAGTAAGTGATCAAAATTATTCTGAAAACTAATATCTCCATGTGAGACAGCTGGGCAATCAGGTTGTTTAGGAACTTTGATTATATATTTAGATTCATATAAAAAAGAAAAGTAATACAGTGCTTTGGAATTTCATATACACAGCTTGGTTGGCAGAGAAAATTGTTTGAAAAATAAAAGCTAGGTGAGGATTGAAAATATTAAAAACTAATCCTGATAGTTAAATCAGACTTTTATACCCTTATATTGCTTTATTCTGCTTCCTGGGAAGCAGTGAGAGTATAAACTTTGGAGACAAATTTTGGCTGGTCAGTTACTCAACTCTGCTTCAAAATAATGTTTTTATCTGTAATAAGGCATAACTTCTTGATAGGATTACTGGAACTTTTACAGAATATAATGATAATAACATTTTACTTCCTTCTATTTAGTTGTGATCTGGTGACTCAGTGGTAAAGTGTTGTACTTCCAAAGCAAAGACAGATCATTTGAGTCCACAAGCTGCTCCATGTGAGAAAGACGAGCAATCTCCTCCATTGCAGTTTACTGCCTCTGAAAATGTATTGGATGAGTGGCTATGAGTCCGTTCACACACAGCAACAACAACTTAGTTGTGATATTTTGAAAATATATACTCATTGTCCAATCTCCAAACCCGCTGGCAAGCCAGCAAAAAGACCGAAAACTTAATACTAAATGATGGAGACAATAAGAAAAAGATCAAGATGAGGGAAGAATGAAACACGGTTGATTAAAAGTTTTTGTAGGAACAATAAGGAAACAGAACAAAGGAAGGATGCCTTCAAAGAGACAAAGCAAAGAGAGACGCACTGGTTCATGTTCTCTCACAGCACCTAGATCACGTGAAGTGCCAGGTCACTAGGACAGCTCAGCACCAACCACCAACCTATTGCCCAGAGCACTGCCTGATGAGGACACCACTTTAACCGATTATGACTCCCTACCCTCACAAATGTTCTGAGGACCTGAAGCACCTGCTGCAGAGTGTCAAGGACTGAAGCCTACAATATGGATTGAGGCTCAATGTCAAGAAGACAAAGATTCTCACCACTGGACCAATTGGTAGCATCATGATGGATGGTGAAGAGATTG